>NC_056732.1:1649755134-1649757634 GCF_019279795.1 Protopterus annectens
TAAAAAACATAATTTTATATATTTTGCATCGGGTTATCTTGCCAATGGCCACATATTTGGCCATTGGCATGCTACCTGACTCATATGCAACCTTTTTTGGGAGCTGACATCGCTCCGTTGTTGATTTTGCAGTGCTGTACTCAGTTGTCAACTGAGTACATTTCTGCAACTAAACGTCTCTCCTACGGACTGGTTTCTGCTTGTGGATCGCTAATATACCTCATTTGCATACCTTTTGGATGCAAGTGAGGTATTTATGTCCGCCCAGTCCGTGTAAGAGGCGTTTTAGCTGGTCTCTTACACGGAGTTTAGGGCTGTTCCTGGATCGTGAGGCTTGCATGGAGTGTTGCACGTCTCTTACACTCCGTGCAAGCCTTCGTGAATCCTGCCCTTTATGTATATTGTTTGTAAATCTTTGTAAATTTGTTGTAATCTTTTTTGCACTACAAACTTAAAATAATTAACTCTCCCTGCCTTCTACAAATCCACTCTAACAAAACTTTTCCTAGATACCACTTCATAAGAGCCTTGCAACATTGCAACTGGTGTCCCATCAAAACCCTTTCAGTAGACAAAGCAGTTGATTACTTCAACTCCACATTCCTAAATATCCTCAACCAACTAGCCCTCTTAAAAACTTACAGCATATGTAGCAATGGCACCCCTTGGCTCCAGAAAACCACAAAAGCCCTACTTAGAGCCAGAGATAAAGCCTGGAAAACCTGGCACCACATCAAATCACCCGCAGCTAGGCAAACCTTTCATGAGCTCTGGAACAAAGCAAAAAAGCAGGTTAAGCTCAATAAACAAAATTACTGTATAACTCAACAAAACAAATACAGTACCAAACCGCAAAAATTCTGGGCAACAATAAATATTCTACAGCCCGGAAGAACCACCACTCCTGCCCCAAATATAACAGGTACAAACCTGGACATAGCTTCCAGCTTTAATAACTATTTATTAGTATTGTAGTAAGGCTTAGGAAATGTAATGTTTTCTGTTTACATTCTCTTTTTGTAAATTGTGATTGTTGACAACTGTTATACTTTATGTATATTGTTTGTAAATCTTTGTAAATTTTTTGTAATATTTTTTGTACTATTGTTATGGAGCTTTTCTCCCCGGGTCTCCTCTGAAAACTGGCTCCTTACCCAGCTGGACACTACCCGGTTAACAAATGTAAAATAAATAAATAAATGGATTAATAAATAAATATTGTTGTGTCTACAACTAGTAATACTACTACTACTAACAACTACCATAACTACTCCTGCTGCTCCTTCTAATATTTCTAATACTGCTACTAACTACTACCACTATTACTACAACTACTACGGCTATTACTGCTACTTTAAATACTACTAATACTACTGCTATTACTACTTCTAATACTACCCATATTACTATTAACTACTACTAACAACTACTGCTATTACGACTACTACTGCTACTTCTAATACTACTACAACTAACTACTATTATTACTGCTACTAATACTACGATTGATGTGGGATGTGACCCTGCATTCTGAGACAGTCTGAAGTAAGGCTTCTCAGTACTCATATTTATTTCTATATCTTTTACTCATTCATCTTTGTAGGTGTGCCTGTGTTATACAATTATTAAATTAAACGTGTTTTATACCAGAAGCTATAGTTTCATTCTAGTCTTCTGTTTGGGATGATCAAGATGTTTTGACTTTGTTGCATTTTGCCAGAAAAATGGCTACATTATCACATGTAATAGAAGGTCAATTCTCTGTTTCATGTGACTTGATTAATAACATATACCCCAGGGTGACAACCTAACCACCCTAGAATCCGTACTTCACTGGGTCTCATACTCCCTCCCTCAAGAAACTATTGTGCTAGGTGATATAAACATTGACTGGAACTCCATCCATTCTCCCACCCACCACATTAACCTATATAACTTCACCCAACTTATAGATACTCCCACACACATTGATAAGGCCACAAAAAGAGAATCTGTACTTGACTGGATCCTCACAAATCAACCAAATTCTGTCCATCAATGTAGCACCATACCAAACTCTCTGAGCGACCATAGCCCCACTTTTATCCTCAGGCACAAACGTAAATAATGAACTCTCCCTGCCTTCTACAAACCCACTCTAACAAAACTTTTCCTAGATACCACTTCATAAAAGCCTTGCAACATTGCAACTGGTGTCCCATCAAAACCCTTTCATTAGACAAAGCAGTTGATTACTTCAACTCCACATTCCTAAATATCCTCAACCAACTATCTTCCTTAAAAACTATCAGGATATATAGCAACCAGAAAACCACAAAAGCCCTACTGGAAAACATGGCACCACACCAGATCACCCCAGCTAGGAAAACCTTTCATGAGCTCCGGAACCAAGCAAAACAGCAGGTTAAGCTCAATAAACAAAATTACTGTATAACTCAACAAAACAAATACAGTACTAAACCACAAAAATTCTGGGCAGCAATAAATATCCTACAGCCCG
>NC_056732.1:1649762634-1649806723 GCF_019279795.1 Protopterus annectens
GTAGTAACTGATGCGTATCAGAATACTCTGTAGTAACTGATGCATATCAGAATACTCTGTAGTAATTGATGTAGATCAGAATGCTCTGTAGTAACTGATGCGTAACAGAATACTCTGTAGTAACTGATGCATATCAGAATATTCTGTAGTAACTGATGCGTATCAGAATACTCTGTAGTAACTGATGCAGATCTTACACTAATGCGATTTCATTCAGGCTGCTCAAAGGGACAACTCTAATCAGACTATTGCACATAAATAATTTAGTTTACAAGACCGATTAAACACAGTTCATTATAATGATTGAGCATTTATATATATTTATATATATATATATATATATATATATATATATATACACACACACACACACACACATATATATATATATATATATATATATATATATATATATATATATATATATATATATTTATAATATGCATTTTTCTCAAGTCAAGTTGAATTCTTCTTCGTTTAGTTTATCCCTCTGTATATCACATAACACATGTAATGCACATATAATAATTATAAAATAGTGGGCCGGATTCACGAAGGCTTACACGGAGTCTAAGAGTAGTGTAAGACTCCATGTAGCCTTCGCGATCCAGGAACAGCCCAAAGTCCGTGTAAGAGTCAGTCTAAAACGGCTCTTACACGGAGTGGGCATGGCTAAGCTAATCAGCCCACTTGCAGCCGAATAGCATGCAAATGAGGCTGATTAGCGATCCAGGAAGCCAAGAACAGCCCGTGTAAGAGCCGTGTTAGCTGCAGAAATGTACTCAGTTGACAACTGAGTGCGTTTCTTTCTGACGCAATGGAGCCATGTCAGCTCAAATAAAGGGTGCATATGTTATAGGCAGCATGCCAATGGCCAAATATGTGGCCATTGGCAATGCAACCCATGCAAAAATATTAAAAATATAATTTTTTTCGGCAATTGCCGATGTAAACCAAGCGCAGCCCCATAAGCAGCTGCGCTGCATAAAACATGACAACGAAGGTTTTAAACCTACAAATGTAGGTTTAATGCAATACATGGAATGTCAATGGAGGGACCAGCATAGAAAACCAACATGGCCACCGTGTAGTGGTTGCTAAGGGGGGAAGCCAAGTCTAAGAGATGTAACTAAGCATTAGTAGGCAATCTGATGCAAATGAGGGTAAGGATACTGAATTCCACTGTCACATAGCAAATGAGCACATTCTGAGTAGTGTAAGAGTTACAGAAGGGGGAGGAACAGAGTAGGAGATAGGTGACATCACAGGGGGGAATGGTAGAAAGGGATGGAGTTCATTGGAAGGTAGAGTTACATGACAGATGTCAGAGAGATATCAAGGAAGGAGGTGTGCCACTAAGTAAACATGAGAAAGTCAAGAAATGGAAGGTGTACACTGTTGCCTACACCAAAGTTTCTTGCTGGACGTGTATGCGCACGTGTGCGCGCCATGAAGCACGAGTAAGGTGGTGTGCGCGCGTGTAAGACAGTGTCTTGTGGCGTGTAAGGCAGACTGAGCATGTGGGAGCGTGTTGGGAGATGTTTAACACTGTTTGCGCGGGCGTGCACGCGTTTAAAACCGAATAAGCAGATTCTGAACTGTGTAAGTATGTGTGCGCGTGTGTAAGCCACTGTGAGCGTGTTTCTGCTGGTTTGCGGCTCCACCCTGAGGAAACAGAGAGGAAAAAGGAAGCAACAGATGTACTAGGAAGTTAGCAGGGAATACTGCTGGAGCTAGCAGGTGAAAACAATTAGATGCAGGCAATTACACAGGCAGAATACTAGGCCAGCCCAGCACTTAAAACTCTGCAAACAGCAGTGCAGAATGTTTCTCTCAAGAGACACTGCAAGACGGGAGTTAAGTTATCAGAAGTGAAAACTGAAAAAGCTGAACTCAGAGCAGAAATGTTAGGGGCTGCCATAGCTGTCATAATGAGACATAGGTGACTTGCTGAGGGTGGTGACAATGCAGATGGTGCCAGACAACCCGCAGTGAGGAGACGGAGAAGAGTGTACAGGCCTAGGGTCACCTACCACGGGTTACATGAGCTGGAGATAGTAGAGCGCTATAGAGTGGACAGAGACCTCCTGCAGCAAATAGTGGAGCTGTGCAGGCCACGCCTCACACACAGAACCAACAGAGGGAACCCATCCCAGTGGAAACCAAGGTATGTGTTGGCCTAAGAATACTAGCAACAGGTACCTTCCAGAGACCAACTGGCGATATGATGGGGATATCACAGGCATCAGCTTCCAGGGTACTGCACCAGTTCCTGGATGCCATGTCAGCACATGTCGGTGATCATGTATACTTCCCCAATGCCCGTGAGGTATTGGCCAGCAACATGCGTCTCTTCCAGCAAATAGCGGAATACCCTGAGGTACTGGGTGCTATAGACTGCACGCACATACGCATCAAAGCACCAGCAGGAGGCGGGTAGGGCCTACATAAACCGCAAGGGCTTCCCCTCCATCAACTGCCAGGTCGTGTGTGATGCCCAGGGCATAATAATGAATGTGTGTGCTGGCTGTCCTGGGAGCTACCACGATTCCCACATCTGGCACTTGACGCAGCTGTACCAGACATTTGCCAATGGGGACATCCCGCACAGACACCTAGTGGGGGATGCAGGATATGCACTGGAGCCGTGGCTGATGACACCCATCAGAAACGCACACACACCTGAACAGGAATGCCATAATGAGGCACACGCACAAACACGTAATGTAATACAGCGTGTGTTTGGGCTGCTCAAGTCACGGTTCCGGTGTCTGGACACATCTGGTGGAGCCTTGCAGTACACACCAACTACATGTACCCAAATTGTCATGGTATGTGCTATGCTACATAATATGATCTTGCGAAAACAGCTGCAGCAGGACCAGCATAGGGCTGGGCCAAACAGCCCCCCACCATCGCCAAGGCCACCACAGGCACAGCGTGACTCGGAAGGGGAACAACCTGAGCCTGCCCCAGTAGGCAGAAGGAGGCATGCCCAGTATGCCCTGGCCTTGGCAAAGAGGCAACGCATAGCACATACATTGGCTCAGTAGGAACCTTGGGAATGATCCCCCTCTCTGACTCACTCATATAGTAACAGGGATGCCTAACGTGACACAACCTGCTCACAAACATGTACAGGGAAGTGTAATATGTGCATCCGACAGAGGCAGCCCTGCAGCAGCACCTGAGGCATGAATGCTATGTGTTAAGTAATGTAACACCAAGTACCATATGCACACCTGAGGACCCCGACTAACATCCTACCCTCAACAAGCAGCATGCCACAACAGGACAATGAGATGATGAAGTGCAACAATTGCTGAAGTAATGCAGTTAGGCAAAGGGGACCCACTGTGTGCCAGTCTGGGATGACATGCTGAGCATGACATGATGCACCACCTGCTAGGACTGGTGTGCACCTATCAGTGCAGGCCGTATGGATACTGGCAAAGGCTGTTGTCACGCACAGTGTGCCCTGAATAGGTAAGGCTCAAAACACAAACCTATCTCCATAGGTACCAGAAGGGATAAGAATAAGATAAGGGATAAGTTCAAACAGCAAGATGCATGCAGTCTAAGCCCACCCAGTATGGAGAATGTTGATAACTGTGCTGTAACAGAAATCTGAGTCAAGGCTCACAACAGCACCCTAACACTACCAGGTTACACCTCATACTGTGCTGTACATCCTCAAAACTTGGAACAAGCTACAAAAGGAGGGTGACCAGCAAGAATTGTCAAGGATAACCACACCCCATGTTGGTACCACCACAAAAGCAGCATGGACTAGCCATGCTCAAGTAACAGTGGCTAAAACTGCCCCCCAGTGTATAGCCTGCTACAGAGTACTGGCCCAACACCAGGAACTGCATCCGGCCCATGCTGGAATACATGAATATATCAAGTCCTCCAAACCACATTATATTGGGCGACTGCAAATACCCAGACACATAGACTGGGAGCATTATACCAGCTGCAACAGTGTAGGACAAAGTTCATCGAATCCACAAACCAAAAGGCCCAGGAACAACGTACCACCCCCACAAGAGGGGCAAGCATACTGGATGTGATAATCAGCAACATGGAGTGCGGGATGTCAAGATGAGAAGTGTATTGCTCACTGGTAAAACCAGACCATATAGTAATCACACTGGATATACAAATCCTGACCACAGTCCCTGTCCGCAATATCACAGTGGAAAACGTGTGCTAAGCATTATTTGCACACCTCCAAACTCATGTGGAATCCATGGAAGGTCCGTGCAGGTGCAACATATGGGCCACGCCTCAGAACCTGTAAGACAGCCATTCCATGAACACTGCCAGGAATGCTTGGATTATGCAGTCCCAAATTAAAACAAGACACAGTGCCTAAATCTGGCATGGTGGACACCAGCCATAACCAAAACATGCAAGAGAATGAGGAAGCTACTACATGATAGAGCAAGCATGAACAATGACGTAATTACTGATCAGTAGTATGGCAATATAATCTGTCCACACATGCAATCCAGTAAGGCCAGGCACAACAAGTGGAATCTGTGAATCCTGAGGCAATGTTGCACCTGCCCCAAGTACACAGACAACCACAAACTCCACCCAAGAAATACAAATATATGTGAGAGATGCAACCATCCATCCAAACCGGAGGCAGAGCTCCCCTAACTCAGTACACCCAAAACAAGTCAGTAGGAGAAGGTAACCACACACACCACAAACACATACCCACATAGACCTATCACAACTGCAAACCAAACACATAAACACAGAAATACATTCCGGAGGCAGAAATCACACACACAGCACACCAACAGAGGCCACTAAAGCAGACACCCAATGAAACAGCCTCCAAACATAGCACATGCAACACATAGCACACAAAGCTGGTGTGCCAAACAGTCACAGGCCAGAAGGAGAAACAACATGCCCGATACAGTTGTAATAGGTGACTCCATAGTCAGACACACTGCAGACTGAACAAAGGAAAGGGTACAGTAAGCTGCCTGTAGGCCGCCACAATATGCCACATAACAGAAATATGTAGGTCACTCCAAAGCAAATAGAAATATGATGCAGTCATAGTCCATGCTGGTGTGAATGACCTGAGATGTACTGCCCTAGACTACATGTAAAGAGACACAGATGAGCTATCCGATTATGTAGTCCAGGCGGTATGACACTCACCGTTTGCAGCAACCTACCCTTACCAAGAATAATGCCACAGTACAAACATGGAATGATCAGTCATAGCAAGTAGCACACTTACTGGTGTCATTCCAAGGGGATCCAATGTCTGTCTGCTTGGGATGTCATGCTTGACAAGCCATGCAGCTGCCCTTGGGATGGCCTGCACCTGTTACCCCTGGGCGTCTGAATAGTGGATAAGGCCTTTGCCACCTCCATACAGCCTTTTGTAGGCAAGGCTGAAAAGACTGACCCACCACCCAAGAAAACATAAGTGGGAAGAAACATAAGGAAATGCTGACCAATGCCAGATGTGTACACCCCAATATACATGCTCCCGAGGCCATCCCCAGAATAGAGAACATCGATGTCTGTGCAGTGACAGAAACCTGCTGCAAGGCTCCTGACAGCACACCAGCACTACCAGGTTATACCACGTACCATGTGTCATGGCCCCAAAACCTGGAACACTACATAAAAGGAGGTGAGTATCCATAGGCAGCACAGACACCCATACGTCCAGGTAACTGACAATGCACAAGGCAGTGGAGTTCACCCATGTGCAACTAACTGTAGGCAAGACTGCTGTGCAGTCTTTAGCATGCTACAGACTGCACTCTCACACACAATAACCCCCCCCAACCGTCCTGAAGACACTGGACAGTATGAATGTCCCACCAAATACCAAACAAGGTACCACGAAATACCACATAGGTGGTAAACCATTATGTATGGAAGGAGTAACCAGGGACCTAGGGACACAAGTGAACAGTAACCTGTCATGTGACACCCACATTGCCAATGTGGCTAGGAAGACTGTCTACATGTGACACCGTATCAGGAAAGGAGTCACATCTATGGCAACAGAGGTCACTGTGCCCCTATACTTTATCCCAATCACACCCATAATCCAGTACAATGCCTTATATGGGATCTACCTTACCTGACACCTGCAGCAGTTAGAAAGACCGCAAAGGTACCTCACCAAGAGGATAAAGTGTCACACATATATGTCATATGCTGCCTGGCTGTAGACACCCCAGCTGACTCCAGTCACAGACTGCCCACACAGAGGCATTGCATGCCTGTTGTAGGAGGCCATGCCCAACACAGGAGTAATGGACATGCTCCACCCCAGACAACACATATCCATTGGAGCTGCGAGAGTGAGAGATGTCAACCTCAACAAATAATGAAATAGGATGTGCCGTGGGACAGATACATAATCCAGAGGCTCCCCACACCCTGGACCAGAATCCCACTCCATGTTAGGCAGAGCCCCTCACTGACACTGTTCAACAGGAATCTTGCCAAGTGGATGGATGATTGTAGAGTTACAGTGGGGGTCTTCACTGTGTCATGTCCAGACAGAGGCACAGCAAAGCAAATAATACATGGCCATAATATCCACATAGCAAGGGGTCTCAAAAGCCACACACACTCTGGCTAGGCTAACAAATGCCCAGGGTGGATAGCCTAGTATGAACCTATGAACCTATGTAGATACAAATTGTACAGGACACGAAGGATAATCCCAAGGCTTACACAACTGATGGTAGGAGCCATGTTCGGAATTCACAGATATGCCCTGAATCACACAAATACCACAAACACACACACATATTGCCAACATACATCCCGACAGGTGCAGTGCAAACCCCCACCCCACGAATGCAGAATATCTATCCCAGCAGACTGCTGGCCCCTGACATAGCAGATGCTGAGGTAACAGACAACATCTCCAAAGCAAAACACACAGCAGCAATGGTATGAGATGGTGACCTGGGCTTAGTGCAACATGGAGTCTAAGATGAATGGAATGCCAAACCACACTACTGCTCAGTGTCAGCCGTACCACAGAATATGTACCCAAAGAGCAGTGTACAACAACAGTGGTCCTTCTCAACAAAGGTGTTGCCTGAATGGATACTGAACAGTACTACCCCAGAATCCTGAGAAGCCCAGATTGCACAGCTATGGAAAGGATCAGCATGTACCACAGACATAAGGATGTTGGGGACCTACTGACACGGACCCAACCCAGTGTGGCCTTCTCAAGTGCAGATCCTGCCCCTAACCATGTTTGACTCAATTGAAACAGTCATTAAGGTCATTGATGAGGGCAATGTGCTCCACACAGTGTATCTGGACCTTGCAAAGGCTTCTATACAATACCCTACATGTTCAGTATAGATAGGCTCACCAGCGTAAATATAAACCCACATGTCAGTAGAGGGGTGCAAACCAGACCAAGGACAGAACAGACATGGTCAGACATGCTTCAGCCATGTCAGACTACAAACCAGATATAACTGGCATCCCACAAGGCTTTGTCCTGGTATCTCCCTCGTCTGGTATATATGTCCCATAGGTACAGGCAAACATGGAAGGACTGTGTCCTAACATGTTTGCAGAGGACTAAACCGCTCACCACATATGATCCACCAGCTGACACATGCATCCCACAAAAGGGCCACATAGAAACAGACAACTGGTGCCATAGCTATGTCAGCAAGCTAAGTGCAGAAAGTGTATAGTCAACCCCGTGGATATACAGTAAGTGTCCACCAATCACCACATAGGTGTTAACCCATTATGTAGTTAACATGTAATGAGAGACCTGGGGACACAGGGTGATAGATATCCTGCATTGGACAAACATGTGCTATAGTGTTTACAGAAACATACCATATACCCACCTAATCATGAAGGCTGTCAGATCTACATAAGGGGAGGTCATTGTGGCTCTGCAGTCCTCCTGCATCAGTGGTACAATCGACTACAATAGCCCCTGTGGGATGTACCTCAGCAGACACCTCCATCAACTGTAAAGTCCCCAACAGTACCTCATCAGGAGTATCAAACAGCCTACACAGATGCCATGTGTTGCCTGTGTTGCTGGCATCAATAAACATGCTGCACATAGTACAATCTGAATGGCAGTGAGCTATGCACATGACAGACCTGAACCCCAGCACTGACTTACATAGGACAAGCTGTACTGTGTGATCCATAACACAGAAGCCACTCCCACCCATGAGTGAACCCTCAGCACAGGCTACCCATAGAGTCACTTATCAATCTTCCTCAATAGGAATCCTGATGGGTGGAGGAGATGGTAGGTTTATCCTGGGTATCACTGTCATGTGACAGGTAGACAGAGGCACAGTATACTAACCATGACATATGTCATGGCAAACTCCTCTTACAATGTGTGTTGAAGGACAAACACACTCTCCAACTTGCATTAGACATGGACTAGGGCACATCGCTAGTGTTTGCAATTGTACACCTATGTTGTGGAATACACTAACAATGTTGGACAAGCCTGGTGTAAGTAGTTCATATCTGAACAGAATGCAACATGGTCAGATGTACACAACTGGCCCCAACCAGGCTGTTGTGCCCACTATCGAAATGTAAAGCAGTGATAGCAGTAAAGCCCAGGTTACTGTCCACCACAGCCAAAGTACTACCAGTACACTATACAGTACTACAGTGTTAGGTCAGTGTGAAAGGATGTTGACAACTGTATGCAAAGTATCCCATGCAAACACTGCAGGCACAGTATAATCCTGTTGTGTTCACACACAAAGCAGTTGTACAGTAACTACACAACATGACACACAACCCACAACCATAAACGGGTGATAGTTTGTGAAGTTCACACACATCCACAAATGTGGTGGGCTGCAGAGTCCAACATATGGAATGCTCACACTGGGCATGCTCACACACTTTGACAACATGCCATGGGAAGGCTGAACTGGGCATGCTCACACACTTAGTTTGTGAAGTCCACACACATCCACAAATGTGGTGGGCTGCAGAGTCCAACATATGGAATAATCACACTGGGCATGCTCACACACTTTGACAACATGCCATGGGAAGGCTGAACTGGGCATGCTCACACACTTAGTCCAAATCTTGGTTTAGCAGTTGGACACACATATCTGGTATTGTTATGTGTTATGCCAGGAACCAACCACATTACAGCAGTCTGCCCAGTGCACACAGTTAAATGACTACAGAGACATATGTGATATAGTGGATCCCTCCCATATGCAAACAGTTTCCACAGATGCAGAAGTTGTTCATACCAACAGGGAATGCTATGGCAATAAAGATATGCAAACAGTCTATCAGCACCAAATAATATGCATTTGACAATTAAACATAATGGTGTAGAGGTCAACACTAGGCTGTTTGCCCTAGGGAATGACAGCTTAGCCATAGTGTGCTTGGTGTTTGCCTCCCCACAGGATGCACATTCCCCTTTCCAAACACAGATGATGTCAGCACCCTATAAGTACAACAGGAGAAATGAAACTTCTCAGCAATCCGAATAGCGCGCTCTGCTAATGCGTCCGTCTCAAGTGTCATTACATAGTTAAGTAGGGGTTTCAAATCCTGCAAGTGCTCAGTGTGTGTGTGTGTGTGTGAGGTTGGTGTGTGTGTAAGTCTGTGTGAGGGAAATGTCCCTTTTGGCAAATAGGAAAAGACACTACAGGATGCACATTCCCTTTCTAAACACCGATGATGTCAGCACCCTATAAGTACAGCAGGAGAAAGAAAACCTCCCAGTAATCCGAATAGCGTGCTCTGCTAATGCGTCCGTCCCAAGTGTCATAACATAGTTAGGTAGGGGTTTGAATCCTGTGAATGGTACGTGTGTGTGTTTGTCTGAGAGGGGTTAGTGTGTGAGGGAAATGTCCCTTTTGGCAACTAGGTGAACAGACTACAGGATGCCCATCCCCTTTTCTAAACACCGATGATGTCAGCACCCTATAAGTACAGCAGTAGAAAGAAAACCTCTCAGTAATGCAAATAGCGCGCTCTGCTAATGCGTCCGGCTTAAGTGTCATAACATAGTTAGGTAGGGGTTTGAATCCTGTGAATGGCAAGTGTGTGTGTTTGTCTGAGAGGGGTTAGTGTGTGAGGGAAATGTCCCTTTTGGCAACTAGGTGAACAGACTACAAGATGCCCATCCCCTTTTCTAAACACCGATGATGTCAGCACCCTATAAGTACAACAGGAGAAAGGAAACCTCCCAGTAATCCGAATAGCGCGCTCCGCTAATGCGTCCGTCCCAAGTGTCATAACATAGTTAGGTAGGGGTTTGAATCTTGTGAATGGCAAGTGTGTGTGTATGTTTGAGAGGGGTTAGTGTGTGAGGGAAATGTCCCTTTTGGCAACTAGGTGAACAGACTACAGGATGCCCATCCCCTTTTCTAAACACCGATGATGTCAGCACCCTATAAGTAAAGCAGTAGAAAGAAAACCTCCCAGTAATGCGAATAGCGCGCTCTGCTAATGCGTCCGTCCCAAGTGTCATAACATAGTTAGGTAGGGGTTTGAATCCTGTGAATGGCAAGTGTGTGTGTTTGTCTGAGAGGGGTTAGTGTGTGAAGGAAGTGTCCCTTTTGGCAAATAGGATAAGACACTACAGGATGGCCATTCCCTTTTCTAAACACTGATGATGTCAGCACTCTATAAGTATAGCAGGGGAAGATAAAGCCCCCAGTAATGCAAATAGTGTGCTCTGCCAATGCGCCCATCTCACGTGTCATAACAGTCAGATAGGGGTTTGAATCCTGCAATTGGCAAGTGTGTGTTTTTGGCTGAGGGGGGTTAGTGTGTGTGAGGACAATGTCCCTTTTGGCAACTAGGTGAACAGACTACAGGATGCACATTCCCCTTCTACACACTGTTCAGCAGACGGCCATGGCTCTGGCACAAGTTGTCTGTTGCTATGATGCCCTTTGGAAGATGCTTGTGTCAGCTGGGGAGTCGATTATGGTGTCCAGTTTGCAGTCATCTGCATATTTGGACAGCCACAGTTCATCCGTGTTGGCCTGTACCTCCAATAAATATGTACCAAACAAGAGGGTCCCAGAACTGAGCCTTCCGGGACACAACCTGTAACTGTTATGGGGTCTGGCATGGCTCCAGCAATGCTAACCATGTGGGTTCTGTTCTTGAGCCACTGTGCAATCCATCTAGTGACATAGGGGCTTATATTTAAGCTGCTGAGCTTCCCTAGAATGCCCAAGTGGGGTATTGTTGCGGCGTTTGCAAGGTCCAGGTAGGCTGTGTGAACCACCTTCCCCTTGGCAATGGCCTTGGTGACTGTAGCAAAGAAATCAACCGGGTTACACCCGGTAGTGCTGGTGTGCTCTCAGTAGCCCTG
The DNA here is from genome assembly GCF_019279795.1 of Protopterus annectens. Classification (NCBI taxonomy): domain Eukaryota; kingdom Metazoa; phylum Chordata; order Ceratodontiformes; family Protopteridae; genus Protopterus; species Protopterus annectens. The sequence continues at coordinate 1,649,774,015 of NC_056732.1, forward strand.
AACCAGGCATCTGTTACTGCACAGATATCGATGTTTCCCATGCCAAGGAGTGTTTTGGGTGCATGCATCTGGAGGTTTAGACATCTGGTGTTGGGTAGCATTGCTCTTAGTGTCTTATCCCCTGTGATACCTATGAAGGTGGGTTTGTCATGTGAGCCCTGCCTAACATAGGCACTATGGGGGTAGCAAGAGGCTTTGCCAATATCTGATAGGCCAGGGGTGACAGGTGCAGGCTGTCCCTAGCAAAGCAGGTAGTTCATCAGGAGATGAATGTGTGAAGGTGTAGTGCCTGTGACTACTTAGCAGTAGCATATATGACTGCTCACGTGGACACATGCCAGGCAGGTCATATGCACTGTGTCACAGGCAATGTACATGTGAACAGGTCAAACAGTGGCAACCTGTCAAGTGGGACATGGCCATACATATAGTAGGCTATGCAGATGGCACTAGGAGTCCACAGAAGCTCTATAACTATGCATTGCAGGTGTGATCGGTATTCCAGGGTAATTGCAAGCAAACATGCATGCAAACAAAGATACAGTGAACAGGGCTCCATGTAGTCCATTGTACAACAAACAAGCTGTACCAGTTCCATAAGGTAACACTGCAAATATGCAGGCGCTATGCACATGTACATGGAAATACACTGGTCAGATGGCTAGGGTCCAGTCTCAGTGCACACAAGTGTGGAACATGCATGTACTGTCAGGATGTACAATAACTGGATAGAAACCCATGTGCCCATACCTGCAGTAATACACATGTCAAATAACAGACACCGAGCCTTCTCTCAGTGGTGCCATACTTAGTAGGATGTATGCTCCCTGGCCTGCCACCACAGTATCCCTGACATATATGGGGACTCTCCCTCCTGTGACAGTTAGTTATGTGTGTTGGTGCTGTCTAGCATGGTATGAGATGTGTGCATGCAGTGCTAGTGTGCTCCTGTGTGTCCTGTACCAGTTGTGTAGTTCTGCACACATATCAACATCCTCACATCTGCATTGCAGAGTCTAGTGTGGGCAACATGCCACTTGCAATTTACATGTCCATCATTGTGTATTACTACATTCATTACCCATCCCCTGTGCTACCTATGTATGTAGCCTGCTGTTGACATCATTACCACCAGTATGCCAACATGTGCAGATGATACACTATGGTACTTACCATGGGTGTAGACAACAGGACATGACAATCACACAAATACTGCATCAGGCATGCTGTGATATACCCACAATTAATTCAGCACACAGTACTGTTAACAACATGATACTATTACTACACATCTATGTGGTCACCCTGTGCATCAGCAACATGTTAACCTGTACCTGCACAGTTGTTACAGAATGCAGGAGGTGGCACAGTTTCATCATATGCACAGGGTTTGAACTTGGTATGCCTGGGTCAGCCACCCATACCACCAATTGACATGTATGTGTATGTGTGTTGGTGAGGGACAGCAGTAGAAGGTGGGGCAATGTTGATGCAGTGTGTGCGTGTATGCGGTAGCCCTAGGTGTTGTCAATTTGCATGTGTGTATGGATGCACACAGTTCCACCTCATGGCTGCCATATACTGGTGTTTGTGGACAGCCACAGACTGTACCTGCCAGGTCATACAGATCAGTGTCTCTGGCCACGGACACGGTACCTGTGCCTTGCAGGGGTGCTACGGACCGTATCCGGTACCAACCCAGACTGGGTACTGTCATCAGAAGCAGGTGTTCGTTGACTGGACACAGATCCCTGTTGGGCCTGGCCAGAGCTGCGTGCGCGTGGTCTCCTGGGGCGGTCTGATGACAGTACAGACCTAGCATTGCTGGGGCTGCTGCTGGCACTACGGGGGCGGCCGCGGCCCTGTTGTCGTCCGTGCCGACTGCCAGCTGCTGCTGTTGCTGGCATACGCGCGTCGACGCCTCAACCGCCCACCATCACCCTGGCTCATGGACATGTAGTTGTGGATCGGGTCTAATATGTCCCCTGGCGTCTGTCTACGACATCGGTGAAATCACGGATGGCGCGCAATGTCACGCATACTGTCAGTCATGGCTGTGCGACATGCTGCCAGCTCCTCAGACCCTGTCTGGTGTACCGTTCCATACGTGACTGTGCCAGCATGACAGTCGAAACATAGCTGAGGTTGTAAGACCTCTGTGGGCACGTCTGCCAGGGGCAATGCCCATGGATGCTCCCACGAACCCTGGACATCTGTCTGTGTGGTACCATCTCTGGGCCATGCCATGGCTGCTGTGTGGGGAAGCATGTGCGCAGATACCACATTACCCTGGTCAATGCCCACTGTATGCTGTCCATCACCTAGGGACAGTGGTGACAAGGGGTGTATTGGCAGGATAACTGTGCGCATTGATGGGGTCGACAGCTGTGTACTGTCAATTGGCTGACCAATGGCGGACCCTGGCATACCTTCCTGTGCCATTACACCAATGTCATCATTATCAGTAGCCACGGCACCTGACTCAGGTTCCTGCTATATGACACCAGAGCAGCAACAGAACCTGTGGAAGGAAACAGGAAACACAGTTTACAATGTCTACACATTACCAGCGATGCACACATGCACAGGTGCACACATGCACATGCACACATGCACACATGCACACATGCACATTGCACACATGCACAGGTGCACACATGCACATGCACACATGCACACATGCACATGCACACATGCACACATGCACAGGTGCACATGCACACATGCACACATGCACATGCACATGCACACATGCACAGGTGCACACATGCACACATGCACACATGCACATGCACACATGCACAGGTGCACATGCACACATGCACACATGCACACATGCAGGTGCACATGCACACATGCACACATGCACAGGTGCACACATGCACACATGCACAGGTGCACATGCACACATGCACACATGCACAGTTTCACACAATTGTACAGTACTCAGTATGCGTGATATCGACACACAGACACAGACACACCTACATGCATACAAAGAGTACTACTAAGTGTGCCAAATAGTACTATTACTATCAACACTTTTACAGGTATTGTAAATAGACACTCACCAGCATGGATAGGCTGCAATGCAGTGGTACCAGAGGGTCCTGCAGACATGAGGAAACTAATGTTAGTGGGCACAACTGTGCCAATGTTACTGAGTATGATACAGGTCAGGAGTACAACAGTCGCCTTTCACAGGTCTGCAGCTAATATTGAGGATGTCACGCTTGCACATTAAATACTATGGTGGCAGCTACGAACCAAGGACACACCACACATGCATTAACTACCAGTATACACAACAGTCAACTACACATATGACATATTACCTGCACGTTCACTGTTCTGCTGCTGTGTGGCTCCAGCCTCCATCATGATGCATGTCTGCTGCTGCTGTTGTTGCAGGTGGACTGGAGCCACTACACTCAGGAGTAGTCCCTCCAGTCTGGTGAGTGGGGGATGTGTAGCCACCCCATCACCTGTGGCGACCTGTTGCCTGTGGATATCTGGCGACGCTGACGGACATGTCTAATCAAATCACTGCAGTGATGTCGTACCTGCTCATATGTCCTATTATGCATGCCTATATCATTTACCCGACGGACAAGGTCCTGCCACAGTGCAGCCCTCACCTGCTGATTCTGGCTGGTGCGGGAAAAGAGTGCTGCATAGTCCCGCACCAGGCTCTGGTGTATCTCCTCATCCTCAGCCGTGGAGTAGGTGGGATGCCTTGGGTGGGCCATGTACCTGAGAAAGAAGATAACCTGGTATCAGCAATATATGTCAGCAGACTTTGGCACACATACTACACATGCTACTTGACTGTTATGATACCACATATCTCACATATGTAGCATCTGTCTGTCTATTGGTGGATACACATGTAGATGGCCAGGTATCAGTGCTCGGCCAGCAACTGTGCAACAGTACCTGCCAGGCTCCGTACGACATACTACCAAACACCAGCAGTCAGAACACCAATTCAGGTCAGGAGCACCTCCTCACTCTGGGGGTTTGTATCTAGGTACTGTATGGCGTATATCGGCGAGTACTGTGGGCTGACCACACCCTGCTTGCCCTGGATATACATATCCCACCTCCACCACCAGCACAGATGGCTACAGTGCACAACATTACAGATACAGACATTACACTTTGTAACAGTGATATGGTATCCTTACAGCCCACTGGGCCAGTGGCAGACAACCCACAATGCTGACCCCTACACAATTGCTTTCTACAGACATCTCCAAGAATGCATGGCTCATGCATTCCCATATATGGCCAAGACACTATCCACAAAGGGACAGCATCCTGTCTGGCGGACCCCAGCCATAGACAGATTGTATTACAGAAGATGTAAGCTACTGCAAGACAGAGCATCAGTCACTGAAGGAGGGCATGTCTGAGCAGCACTGGTAAGGATCTATTTCCCATCATACTGACTACATGGGCAATGTTGAGTGAGACGTCAAGCGTGACACTACAGATGACCAGGAGGCCTACCTGAGTTATGTTAGCGACCTGGTCAGGAGCCATCCTCTATGCCCATAGGTAGTACACAACACATATTTCACTGACACCACAGCTAGGCGACATTGTGGCGGACAGGTTCAGTGCAGGTGTCACCCGCCCTCTCCCTGTAATAAGGCATAGTTATCCCAGCTGACCCTAACCTCCAAGTCATCACAGATGTCCAGGTGAGAGACACCGCAGGTCAGCAGAATACACGACATGGATGGGACCTGCTGGTATCCCCAGTTGCATGCTACATAACCTCTGACAGGAGCTAAACACACATATAGAAGTGCTATGTTACACTACCTTGACTACAGGGTATGTACCCGTACACTGGCGCACAGCACCAGTGGTTCCATTCCATGAAGGAGGCACCTCACCATACCAATACAATACAACACAATACATGACATTGTAATACAATACTATACAATATGCTAATGCCCCTGTGTCTACAGCAGCGTACTGTTCTGCTAACCTGACCATTGTGACACATGTGGTGTGATGGTACCTGCTGCCGTCACACAGTCACACAGGGTGACTCATATGGCATATTACCTATCTGACTAACATTCAGCAGGGTATGTGTGACATGTACACATGGGGAGTCTCGCTTCTTAACACTGTGTGGTTTGTTGCAGGGTGTGTCCTATCTGTGAGTTGGAACCCGTACCTACACATGTGCAAACTATTGCAGTGGCACAGACGACACATAGCAGACATTTAGGTTGTGGATGGTGGGTGGTGTTACAATGGTTGTTGGACATCTGTCATGGGTGTGACCTCCATATGTGCATCTGGGGTGGTAACCTCGTGGGTAGCATATGTGTACTCTGTGGTGTTGTCAGTCACTGTGCATTGGTACTGTGTTTGGGTGCATTGTCACAGTGTTGTACATGTCACTGTGTCCTTCTCCATATCTGTTGCTGTCATGTGAGGTCCATACCATGGCATCCATTATGTGCTGTCGGGGGTACACTGACCTACATGTCCATGCCTGACTCACCATGTCTGCGGACACATACCATGTGCAGCTATTCCAGGGATAGTGTGCCACTGTGACTATCATTGGGGCCACTATTGTACACATGTCTGACCCTGCCCACCCCTGACACATGCAGTGGTGGGCGGACACTCACATATATGGTGGTTACTGGTGTAGGTGATCTGGAATGTGGTATGTTACTCGGATTTGACACTGGTGTTCACTCCGTGCCTTTGTCACCAGGCACCTGTTGCAATACATCTGTACACATGTGCCTCACTCAGACTCTATATACATCTCTCTGTCTCTCTCTATACATATATATATGTATTAAGATATGTCTATATGTATATAGATATATATATATATATGTACATATGTCTGTATACATTTGCACATATATATATATTGATGTACATATTCTGCTGTAGATGTGGAGGGCGCAGAGGGGTGTGGGCGACAGGGGGACAGGCTGTGTTGCAGGTCATCATATACAATCATACCTGTAGGTGGTCAGATCAGTCTGTCTATGTATATGTATCTACATATATCTATCTCTGCATGTGTGCATTACATAGATATGTTGCTACAATATTCTATCGACATCTGTCTATGTAGTCCTACATCTCTCTCTCTATGTATGTATACATATATGCATATCATATATATATATATATATATATATATATATATATACACATACATATGTTGACATACATACATAGCCATATGTTAGACAGGTATATCAGCATATTTGTCTACCTTACTGTATACACACACTAACATACTGCTAAACATACATAGCTGTGTAACCTAATTTGTACATGGCAGTACAACCTACAATCAAACAACATTTATATGTGCACATAGATGCTCACACATACAAATGTATGTACAGCCTTCACTGATAGGTGCTGTATGTCTCCTGCCCTTTACACATCTTCATATACATATGGATACAGACCAATGGCACATATGGAGGGTTCACAGTATGTACACCTTTATAGTATTACTTTACAGTACCTGTGTTTGTCCCAGCTGCTTCTGCTACTGTCTGGCTCTCTGTCCTGCTGCTCCACTTCACAGTTGTCAGCTTCTAGGTAGCTGTTGCTGAGGGATTCGTTTCCGTCTGCTTAGTTGCAGTCTAGTCCTCTCTATCTCTCTCTCTCTCTCTCTCTCTGTCTCTCTTTCTCTCTCAGGGTGCAATGAAAGTATTGCATGCGTGGACATGGAGTACAGCATACTTTTGTAGGTATCTGCATATGCCCATGTGATGGCCTCTGCTAATTGCATGCAGCCTGTTGTGTACTGATTGCAGTTCTCACTGTGATTTCAGAACTGTGCTATAAAAGGGTGTGAAATAAGTAGCCCTTTCAGATGTTAAGGGCAGGGACCATGCTGTTATGCTGTGGACAACATTCTGTGAGTGTAAAGGTTGGTATCTCTCATTTTTCTCGGTGGGTTGTGGATTAACATTCCTCCATTCATTTCTCCAGTTTCCTGTACTGACTGTGTATGTACACTAACAACTACAACTACTACTATTGTTAATGTGTGTGTGTGTGTGTGTGTGTGTGTGCTTTCCTTTCACCTTTGCTTGCACTCTGTTGCTAAGGCTTCAATAGTTGCCCTTTACTGTCAGTACTGGTGTGCCTGCTAGGTGTCTTGACTGTAGTGTGCTGCTGTAGCTTTCCTATTTTCCATGTACATTCACACCCTGGAATGCTTGCTATATCTGCTAGGGTGTTACAGCATACAGTGTGGTCTGTCCATGGTGTGGGCCTTGACATCTATTAGGGTATGTGAGTATGCTGCTGAGCAGGCCCCAGAGGCTTTCAGGTTCATCAGTTATGTGCCTCATGGAATGGTACATATCAGTGGGGTACACCATTAAAATGTCTGGTATGCTGCAGTTGTGACTGTGGGTTAGCATGAGCATATGTATTACTACACTTTTTCTGCCATGCAGTGGTGAATACTTTCCGGACTCCATAGTTACCATTGCATGTGTTACACCTTTCTGCCTACTGTTTGTACATTTCACATGGGGTCTGTGGGGCATCCCTGTAAGACATTCACTGTTGCTATGTCTGGGTTCTTAACTATTCAAATATGGTGGTGTTGGACCCATCATGTGTACAGATATTTGCAGGCTGTCCACATTTCTGCCTCATAATTTGGTCATTATCTCATGCACACCTTTATCTGGCAAGTCAGTCTGGGCTCAAGTCAGAATATGGTGACAAACATTCAAGTTCCAGACTGCATACCCTTCCAAACATCCCACAAGGTGTAGACCCTGTTACTTTCTGAACTGTCTGCATTTGTTGTAACTTTATTTGTAATGTGTCCCTGGTTTTGGGCCTTTGCTCCACATATTTTATTACTTGGTCCGGATGTCTTCCTGTAGGAGGTTGTGGGGTATGGGCAGTGCTTATCCTGCTATGAGTATGTGTGTGTCTTGCAAGGTGCTATGGTGACATTATCACCTACTAGCTTCCAACTAGCATGGCTGTTTCTGTTCACACACTACTATTATGGAAATCAACCAGTTTTGTTTGTGATTCTAAATGTCATGCTTTGTGTACTACACATCTATATTCCCTTTACATTCATTCCTACTGTTAAATGATATATTTACTTTAGCACAGTGTTTCTATATAAGAGTCATGGCTTAGTGGTAAGTCATGCAGACTATAGTTGCGAAGGTCCTGGGTTGGGACTCACAGTGGGATTTTATTTTCTTTGGAACTGAGTACAGGACCTGTCAATCAAAGTGACTAAGGCACTTTTAAGCAGTTGAAACCGGTTAGCACTGGTTTCTTGGAGCTCATGCATCGCACTGGCGGTTAGCTCCGCACACAAGCGCACCGCTTACAACCGCTTAACGTGCTTACTTTGGCACACCGGCTATTTTCTTTGAATGAAAACGAGGAGACAGGAAAGTGGTGAAAAAGGGGTCACAAAGAGGGTAAGACAGTAGGGAAACAAGCTTGGGATGTGCAGGAGGGATGTAGGTAAGGCCCATAGCTGCCCATTTCTTCATCAGCAACAGCTGTGCATATGTATGTAATTTGGTGTGACATTTGAAACCTTCCACCCCTGAGAGAGGTGTCAGGACAACAATAATACCTGTTGTACAGCCAATTGAATTGATGGGTTCCATGTCCAGTAGACATGTGTGCGGAATGGGCAGCTATGTATGGGGCAATTTTTGTGGGTACAGAGTGCCCTTTTTTTTTTTCAGGTGAGTGGTATGTCAGGTGAAGTGGTCGGTAAAGCTGGGGAGGTAGGTTGGGTAGGTTAACAGACAAGACAAACAAGACGCATACAGGGCGGTGTATGACACATGTGGGGGTTACACAATTGACGGGGACGGAGGTTTGGATGTCCAGAGCCCATGAGCCCACAGATGGCAATAGTGGAACTGATATCCCCACCCATAGGCAGTTGCCACTGTTCCTTCACTGCCCAGGACGGGCTGTGCTGGGGGCTGTAGGCGGGCAACGGCATGCCGTTAGTTGCGCCACCGTGCCCTCAAGCTGGCGTGAGGGGGCTCAAGGACAGAGTCCCGAATCTCCCTCGCACCACAGTCCGGACGCTATGGAGGGTGAGTGGTGGATCTCCTCCGGCCACACTTGCAGAGGGGGGGCGAGCCCCATCCCCTGCAGCGCTTCCACCCGCAGGTGGCACAGGGCCACCGGAGGAGGGTCCGAACTTGGCACTAGTGCCAGGTGCACTCGCCAGCTGAGGTGGGAGAGGTGGGTCCGCCGGAACCCGCCTTCCCTGTCGTTCTATGTTTTGCATTATGTCATGACAGTTTGGGTTAGTGACATATAAATACCATTCACAGTTAGTTGTAACAGCATGCATTAGTATTCCCATTAACCAAACACCCAGTTATTCACACCATTGAACAGCGTGCATAGCACATGCATAATTTGAACAGTAATACACAGTCCAACAACATGTAGGGTTGATTGATGGCAACAGGCCATCAGGTGTGGATGTATGAACAGGCGGATGCATCAACAGACATGCAAATATATATGACCCAACAGGGCAGATGTCCAGGGGTGGTAATTGTGATTGCACATACCATTTTCCCGTAGAATGGGTTATAGATGGTTAGAGGGTAAAATCAAAAATCAAACATATTAACACCTTTGAATACAACCACATATGCTGTACATTTCTAATAGCTACAGTTATATACACACTACTGTTCTAACTACAGTGTCCTATATGTTAACTACTTAACCTTGCAGATGGGACTGTTACTGCAACATAACTCTACATTTTATTGCTGTTCATACACGATTCATATCGAACTTTGTGCAGATACATCATCCTGTTAACTGTGCTTTCTATACTTGTAGACAGGTGTGGATGTTTGGTATATCAGACAGTCATCCTATCTGCATATTTCAGACTGGGAGCAACATATCCAGATTTTGGTGCACACATTCCACATGCAGCAACACTTTGAACAGATGTTTCTGTTTGGTTCTGAGTCTCACATGCATTTAATTATGTCCTGACTGCAGTATAGTTTATTCAGGGGTTATTACTACTGTAGTGCTGTATTCCTGACACTTTCTCACACTCTCTCACTTGCTTTCATGTTACTATTCAGACTGGTACTTCTAGGCTTTATTGACATGTTTTAACAGTAGTTATTACAGTTCTTTCCAGCACTCTCACTTCTGTCATGTTTCAGTATTTCCACAGGGATATATTTCACACATGTGATTTCATCTCTTCTGCAGCTATACTTTACCTGCTGCTGCAGGTTGTGTACTATTTTCTTACAGGCAGGGCAGTTTTATTTCAAAATATGTGTTGGACAGTCTCATGATTAGTTTCAACTTACAGGCTGGGAACTGTTGTAATCAGGCAATGCTTGCATACACTTTCACACTGTGACTTGCAGATTTAATTCCTTCCTGGCTACACTGCACTCTTATGCTGACTGTCATACATTTATATATCTTTACAGTTACTAGTAGTGGATTACTGACCTGCCTGGTGGCGCAATCGCACCAGCCTATCGGCATAGGCTCTGCGGTTCGCAGAACGGACACCTGCAGCTGTAATATAAATGAAGTAATATTGGAATACACATCGCCATGATTTCAGGTAGTTTAACTTTCTACAAACATAATTAATTGATACTTACTCAGTGGTGGGGCGTTGGGTGATTGCCGGGCCTCCTGGATCCAACGGTTCAGTTGGTCCTGCTTACGTCTCTTCAGGTCCGCATGGTGGTGACGGACCTGCTCACCTGTCCTAGGAATTCCTGTGGCTCTGGTGAGTTCATGAGCCAACTGGTCCCATGCCTCAGCCTTGCATCCCCAAAGGACCTGGCCCTGCATGAGTTGGGCCTCATGGTTGTGGACTAGGAGCCAGGCCATGTACCTGGACTCCTCAACACCCCACCTCTGCGCTCGAAAGCGACTACCCTCACGTACACCTGACATTCTAACTGCAGGTCTGTTCTACAATCATTTATGCTGTGTATTCCCGCCTATGGGGCTTATATAGTCCGTTTTTCCCGCACATATCTGTGATTGGCCAGTTTGGAATTGTATCAACTTCAGTAAACCTGCATTGTCATGCTGTAGTTTGTATTCATTCCTATATATGAGCTAATATTGCATTTCTAGGAACTGCTGTCATGGCTTAGTGGTTCTGTACCTTGACTATGGTGTATAGTATCCTGGGTTCGAACCTGGCCATTGCTTTTTATTTTTCATTTTTCATGACTGTCTAGACATGTTGAGGGGTGTGTCTGTGTAAAGGCATTTTGGATACGGCTTGCTCACCGTTGCCCGTCGGTTAGCTCGTTTGCGCGATGCGCAGCTCGCCGCAAACGGGGTACGCCGGTTTAACACTCATTTGGCTATTGGCACGCATATGCCGCTTAGCTCAATTAGGGGCACATATATTTAACGTGGTAAACCACTGCTCGGCTACAGGCACTCATTTTGCACCAGTTAAACCATAACCTCACTCTGTTGAACTGTAGCTCAGCTATGGGCACATCTGGCAGTTTATATTCATTTCTTAGCTCACATTTATTCAATATAAATAGGATATTACATTGCATTTTACATATATTCTGGTTTTATGTGTACATATATGTGTCAGGACTTGTTCCTGCTTATTTTGCGAAAAAAAAAAAATTTGTGTTGTGGGGGCTCGAACCATGAATGCCTGCTCTGCAGCCGGCATCTCTACCGCTTCGCTATTGTTTTCTGGCTTATTTTGCATATTTAGTTCTTATATGCTTTCCCATTGACTGCTAACTGTAGCTGCTTACGGCACGCCAGCATAATGGCGCATTCACGGTTAAACATTGTTACAGTTTAAAAAAAATATGAAATGTTCATTTATATTTCTTTTAGTCTGTAGGGGCATGTGTTGTGTTGTGTTTATTCACATTTCCGTGGACTCTGTTGTGGGTGTCTACTTTGGGCACTTTTAAACTTCTGGGGGCGTGTCCGCTTGCAGGGCTCAGCCTCACGGACACGCTTCCTACTGTCTTACACGGCGTGTTTCGACTTAGGTGATTCAGCATGCTCTCATGAATATGCAGAGCATGCTGACATCACTCAGTTTAACTGCAGCCTCCGTGTAAGAGTTATAACTCTTACACGGAGGCTTCGTGAATCCTGGGGAGTATATATTAAAATGATGTATGGAATGAATATAGTATACAGTTTTTGTAAAGTAAAGGAGAGTTGAGTTTATATAAGTACATGTGAAGTATTGTGGTATCTGTTACTTTAAGGGAAATACAGCTGCTATGATTGTCATGATTCTGAATCAGACTGAAGGTAAATTCTTGGTGTTAACATATATGTCAATGCTTCTTACAAATTAATCTTGTCAACATATATATATATATATATATATATATATATATATATATATATATATATATATATATATATATACACATACATATATATGGATCTACATCAGTAATTCAAACTAGCATAATACCAAAATTTAATATGTTGAGATGAAAAGATCATAAATGAACTTTATCCAATGTTAACAATGCCTAAAATGTTAAAAACTGAAAACCTAATACGCATGACCAGAAGCAGCACAGAGATCGACCTGAACTCAAACAAATAACCTACACATTCAAACACATCAGTAAAAAATATATTCAATTTTAAATGTTTTTGCAGGGGGTTTGCCCCCTGCACTGCCCCCTGCAAATTATATATATACCAACTCCAAGATCACACTACAGTGGGGAAAAAGGATAAATTTCCTGTTCCTCACTGTACCACAATCTCTATTTATAATCATTAAACATGCAAATTTTTTCTCTTACATATTATGTTTAACTTATGAAGAAGTGTTTCTAAGTCCAGTGGGATCTCCATTCAAAACCTCCATGGTGCTTCTGGACATTCATATTAGGTTTTCAGTTTTTAACATTTTCAGCATTGTTGACATTCATTAAAGTATATTTGCGAGCTTTTTGTCTCAGCATTCTAAATTTCATTATCATGCTATGTTGATCTACTGAAGTATATATATATATATATATATATATATATATATATATATATATATATATACATATATATATATATATATATATATATATATATATATATATATATCTATATATACACATATATATATATATATATATATATATATATATATATATATATATATATATATATATATATATATATATATATGGGTTCCTATGAGTACAATGAAAACAGATTATGTCGAATGCGCTTTTGTCGACACATGTAGAGCGAACAGGCAAAACAGCGAAGCGGCTGTGCTGGTGCGGGTTAAGGTAAGTGCGTATGTATGAAAGTGTTTACTGTTTTATATTTTGTGTTAAATGTATGGTTGAGTTACGTGTGTATGTGTTTTCAGTTGTTTACTTTTGTTTTGGGAGGGTAGAATTAGGGTTAAGGTAAGTGCGTATGTGTTTGGAGCCATTTATGTAAAGGTGCGAGAGTTACTGACCTTAGGGTTAGGGTGCGGGTTAAGGTAAGTGCATATGGATTAAAATGTTTATTGTTTTTTTTTTGTTAAATGTATGTTTGGGTTATGTGCATATTTGTATTTAGTTGTTTACTGGTTTTTGGAGGGGTATAATTAGGATTGGGTATGTGTGTATATGTTTGGAAGTGTGCAATGTGTTTCTTTTTGTGGGGGTTGGAACAGCGATTTCTTTCTCTAGGAAAGAAATCGCTGTTCTTTGGATTCGACATTTTCAGCTTTCGCTGAAAATGTGTCGATGTAACATCGGTCGCTATTTTAAGCGTTTGATGTTGCAATATATACCCATAGATATATATATATATATATATATAGATATATGTGTGTGTGTGTGTGTGTGTGTGTGTGTGTGTGTGTGTGTGTGTGTGTGTGTGTGTATGTATATATATATATATATATATATATATATATATATATATATATATATATATATATATATATATATATATATGTGTATGTGTATGTGTATATATATATATATATATATATATATATATATATATATATATATATAGATAGATAGATATATGTATATGTTTTAGGTGTCCAATATTAGAGTGACAGAGGCCTCTAATGAGGCCAAGATCAAGGCAGCAGAGTACATATGTGAGCTCTGAGGTGACAGAAACTTCCATGGATGCCAAATAAAAAGATAGCAGGGTCCATAAGTGAGCACTGGAAGTGAAAGGGGCCACCAGGGAGACTAATAGCAAGGCATCAGGATTCATAAGTGATTCTTGAAAGTGAAAGATGATTCTGTGGAGGCCAACATAAAAGCAGCAGGGTATATAATTCATCCCTGAAATGACAGGAGGCTTTATGATAGCAGACATCAACAGCAGGACATGCAGGTAAGTTGCTGATGACAGAGGCTTCTAAGGAAAGTGAAAGAGGATTCTAGGAGGCCAACACCAAGGCAAAGAGACAGCAGCATTTAGGGAGGTGAACACTAAGGCAGCAAACACAATTCAGTTGCTGGTAATAGAGGCTTCCAAGGATACATGAGTGTATCTTGGAAGTGATAAAAACCTTCACTTCATTGGTAGTTTTGAATTAAATGGTAGACATTAACAATTTGAGACAGCACTTGTGCAATTAATGGTCTTGGCAGCTACAATTCCTCTTAACATTTTCTCTCAATTAAGTAAATTATTTTTATTTATTTTGTAGAGTTGTGTGTGAGAAATGTGTACAAGGATTATAGGTTCATAGGTTCATAGGTGGGTACTAGGCTATCTGCCTGAAGGCATTTATAAGTCTAGCCAGAATGTGTTGGCTTTTGCCACCCCCTTAGATTAGTTCCCTGGGTCTCTGTCCAGCAGAGCCACTGAAGTGATCCCCATGGTAAACTTTCTGTTTCCCATCCACTCATCAAGGTTTCTCTTGAAGAGTGCTAGCGAGGAGCTCTGCCTATTGTATATTGGAATCTTGTTCTAAAGCATGGGAAGTCTCTGGGACAGGAATCTATCCCTTCAGCACGTCCTATTTATTGCTGTGGTGAGGTTTAGATCCCTAGAGCGTGTGGCTCAAGGGGATAAGGTTTTCTTTAAGTGGAGCATGTCCATCAATTCTGGGTTGGACATGGCCTTATATGTCAGGCAGAGATCTCTCTGAGCAGGCGGTATGCAACCAAGTACAGCTGGAGTTTCTTCAGTCGTGAGCTGCATAGGGCATCTGTTTGAGTGAGTGATCCTCTTGGTGAGGTACTTCTGAGGTCTTTCCAGCTGTTACAGGTGTCTTGTAAGGTACTTCCCAAATGGGGCATTGTACTCTATGATGGGTCTGATGGTGATGAGTAGAGGGCACAATTACCTCTTTTGATCTGGATACAAACCCTTTTGTGATTAGGTGGGCCATATAGAAGGATTTTCTAACACTTTGGCAATGTGAGTATCAAAGGAGAGATTGCTATCTACTTGGGTCCCCAGATCCCTTATTACGTTTTTCCATATTTGAGGACTACCACCTGTGTGGTAGTTTATGGAGTACTTTGTTATTTCAAAGGGAATATACACATACATATATATGGATCTACATCAGTAATTCAAACTAGCATAATACCAAAATTTAATATGTTGAGATGAAAAGATCATAAATGAACTTTATCCAATGTTAACAATGCCTAAAATGTTAAAAACTGAAAACCTAATACGCATGACCAGAAGCAGCACAGAGATGGAGCCTGAACTCAAACAAATAACCTACACATTTCAAACACATCAGCTAAAAAATATATTCAATTTTAAATGATGTTTTTGCGGGGTTTGCCCCTGCACTGCCCCACAAATTATATATATACCAACTCCAAGATCACTACAGTGGAGGAAAAAGGATAAATTTCCTGTTCCTCCTGTACCATCAATCTATTTATAATCATTAAACATGCAAATTTTTTCTCTTACATATTATGTTTAACTTATGAAGAAGTGTTTCTAAGTCCAGTGGGATCTCCATTCAAAACCTCCAGCAATAGTTGCTTCTGGACATTCATATTAGGTTTTTGAGGTTTTTTTTAACATTTTCAGCATTGTTGACATTCATTAAAGTATATTTGGGGCTTTATTACATATTCTAATTTCATCATTATCATGCTATGTTGATCTACTGAAGTATATATATATATATATATATATATATATATATATATATATATATATATATGTATATATATATATATATATATATATATATATATATCTATATATACACACTTATATATATATATATATATATATATATATATATATATATATATATATATATATATATATATATATATATATGGGTTCCTATGAGTACAATGAAAGCAGATTATAGTCGAATGCGTTTTGTCGACACATGTAAGCGAACAGGCAAAACAGCGGCAATGAAGCTAAGTTGGGCGGCTTTGTGCTGGTCGAGTTAAGGTAATCACGTATGTATGAAAGTGTTTACTGTTTTATATTTTGTGTTAAATGTATGGTTGAGTTCGTGTGTATGTGTTTTCAGTTGTTTACTTTTGTTTTGGGAGGGTAGAATTAGGGGTTAAGGTAAGTGCGTATGTGTTTGGAGCCATTTATGTAAAGGGTACGAAGATGCGAGTTACTGACCTTAGAGTTGGTCTGAGGTTAAGGTAAGTGCATATGGATTAAAATGTTTATTGTTTTTTTGTTAAATGTATGTGTGTTTGGGTTATGTGCATATTTGTATTTAGTTGTTTACTGGTTTTGAGGTATAATTAGGATTGGGTATGTGTGTATATGTTTGGAAGTGTGCAATGTGTTTCTTTTGTGTGGGGGTTGGAACAGCGATTTCTTTCTCTAGGAAAGAAATCGCTGTTCTTCAGATACATTTTCAACATTTCAGCTTTGAAAATGTGAAAATGTAACATCATTCGGGTAAGCTATTTTAGCGTTTGATGTTGCAATATATATATAGATATATATATATATATATATATATAGATATATGTGTGTGTGTGTGTGTGTGTGTGTGTGTGTGTGTGTGTGTGTGTGTGTGTGTGTGTGTATATATATATATATATATATATATATATATATATATATATATATATTATATATATATATATATATATGTGTATGTGTATGTGTATATATATATATATATATATATATATATATATATATATATATATAGATAGATAGATATATGTATATGTTTTTTAGGTGTCCAATATTAGAGTGACAGAGGCCTCTAATGAGGCCAAGATCAAGGCAGCAGAGTACATATGTGAGCTCTGGAGGTGACAGAAACTTCCATGGATGCCAAATAAAAGATAGCAGGGTCCATAAGTGAGCACTGGAAGTGAAAGGGGCCACCAGGGAGACTAATAGCAAGGCATCAGGATTCATAAGTGATTCTTGAAAGTGAAAGATGATTCTGTGGAGGCCAACATAAAAGCAGCAGGGTATATAATTCATCCCTGGAAATGACAGAGGCTTTGCGATAGCAGACATCAAGACAGCAGGACATGCAGGTAAGTTGCTGATGACAGAGGCTTCTAAGGAGAAAGTGAAAGAGGATTCTAAGGAGGCCAACACCAAGGCAAAGAGACAGCAGCATTTAGGGAGGTGAACACTAAGGCAGAAAAGCACACAATTCAGTTGCTGGTAATAGAGGCTTCCAAGGATACATGAGTGTATCTTGGAAGTGATAAAGGCCTTCACTTCATTGGTAGTTTTGAATTAAATGGTAGACATTAACAATTTGAGACAGCACTTGTGCAATTAATGGTCTTGGCAGCTACAATTCCTCTTAACATTTCTCTCAATTAAGTAAATTATTTTTATTTATTTTGTAGAGTTGTGTGTGAGAAATGTGTACAAGGATTATAGGTTCATAGGTTCATAGGTGGGTACTAGGCTATCTGCCTGAAGGCATTTATAAGTCTAGCCAGAATGTGTTGGCTTTTGCCACCCCCTTAGATTAGTTCCCTGGGTCTCTGTCCAGCAGAGCCACTGAAGTGATCCCCATGGTAAACTTTCTGTTTCCCATCCACTCATCAAGGTTTCTCTTGAAGAGTGCTAGCGAGGAGCTCTGCCTATTGTATATTGGAATCTTGTTCTAAAGCATGGGAAGTCTCTGGGACAGGAATCTATCCCTTCAGCACGTCCTATTTATTGCTGTGGTGAGGTTTAGATCCCTAGAGCGTGTGGCTCAAGGGGATAAGGTTTTCTTTAAGTGGAGCATGTCCATCAATTCTGGGTTGGACATGGCCTTATATGTCAGGCAGAGATCACCTCTGAGCAGGCGGTATGCAACCAAGTACAGCTGGAGTTTCTTCAGTCGAGCTGCATAGGGCATCTGTTTGAGGCCAGTGATCCTCTTGGTGAGGTACTTCTGAGGTCTTTCCAGCTGTTACAGGTGTCTTGTAAGGTACTTCCCAAATGGGGCATTGTACTCTATGATGGGTCTGATGAGTGATGAGTAGAGGGGCACAATTACCTCTTTTGATCTGGATACAAACCCTTTTGTGATTAGGTGGGCCATATAGAAGGATTTTCTAACACTTTGGCAATGTGAGTATCAAAGGAGAGATTGCTATCTACTTGGGTCCCCAGATCCCTTATTACGTTTTCCATATTTAGGGGACTACCACCTATGTGGTAGTTTATGGGTACTTTGTTATTTCCAAAGGGAATAACTATGCACTTTTTGGCATTTAGCTTGAGACCATGATTTTGACACCAGATATCCGTCTCAGTGAGACACTTTTGGAGGGTGTCTGTATCAGCCGGTGAGTCAATTATAGCCTCTAGTTTGCAGTCATCTGTGAACTTGGTCAGCTGTAGTCCTCCTGTGCTTGTCTGTACCTCTGAGAAGTATATGCCAAACAGGAGGGTTCCTAGGACTGAGCCCTGGGGAATGCCACTTGTAACCGGTTTAGAGTCAGACCTAGCTCTTGCAACTCTCACCATGTGGGTTCTGTCCATGAGCCAATTGGCAACCCATCTTGTGACATAGGGGCTTATCTGCAAAAAACTATGTAAACACAAAAACAGGATGCGCTCCGAACCAACGAGTAACTCTATAGTACACAGTCACTGAATCCAACGTTCATGACACGAAGGTTTAATAACCAAAACACGTAAAATTTATTTACGCTCAGTACTCAGGATTTTCGTCGGTATCACACCGACTTCTTCAGAAAAAAAATGGAAAACAGCTTCAATCCCAACCAAATACTTTAAATACATAATTTAAATTGGAGATCACATGATCCCCGTATTCCACAACACCACCTGTCACCGCATTTACAAACTGAATACGGTCATCTATGTTGTGGAAAACAGTATTCAAACTTTGGTTACATCTGGCAACTAAACTGTGTTAAAAATATGTTAAAACATAATAATAAATTTAATAGTCAATTTAAGACGTCCCTGCAATGCTGTAAGGGCAAAATTATGTAGTATATACGTATATTGGTAAAATATGCTAAGCAAGACATATTTAAAGAAACATTAAAAAGAACATTAAAAGGATAAAAGGATAAAAATAAAAAATTAAAAATAACAAAACAACTGCTAGTGTCCTTCACATTAAAATGCTGGTGTCAGACAAACTGAATACAATCTACCCATTATGGTAGCTGACAAGCCCTCATAACACCAGTATTTATAAAAAAGAATCGCAAAGCTTTTACTTGCTAAAGAAACTACTTCTAAACTGTGCGCTTAGGGAAACATACCATCAAGTAGTTTCCCGTTACAAAGACAAACATAAAATGATATACATATAGGAAAATTAGACGAGAATTAACCTACTATGCGCTGATGAAATAACGCTGAATATATATCGCTCTTACGGTGGTAATCTATGATACACGAAAACCTGGCAAAACTCCGTCCTCTGACCTTACTCAAAAATGTTAGATTTTATGAAACACTCTAATATATTAAACAAGAAATACTGGCCTTGACTGCCACCAGCTAACAGATAATGAACTCCAAAAAGAATCTACGGCTCACCCATAAACTGTACCCAATTAGTCTTTGCGGAACCTGAACAAGATGGTTAATCAAAAAATGCTACTGGCTAATGTAAGGGTAAAAAAGGTATGACATAATTAACTAAACAAAAATCAAGGTGATCTACAGTTATAATGTAGACTAGGAGGGCCATATAGATACTAAATAGTTTATCTATTTAACCTCTTTAATTTTAATAGGCAAGTTATGGACAACATGCCATTAATGCCAGGTGCATGACAGGCATCCAGCCTTAATTGCCACAACTCTCTATACTCCAAGAGGAGGGGATGTAGGTCCTCCTCTGCCATCAAGTTTGACCTGGTCTATAATGGAAAACAGAAACCTATGATTAGGGTTCTCCACAATATGTTTGGCCAGGGCGTTCTCCATCTTCTCCTTCCTCATAGCATATAGATGTACGTATATGCGTCCATGTAGTTTCCTGTCAGTTTTCGCGATGTAGAACGCTGGACAACATGAACACTGGGCCAAGTACACCACTTGTGTGCTTAGACAAATGAACCTTCCCACTATACGATATACAAGATCCCTTATTTCGTATCTAGATCCTGTCTTGATATAACTGCAGTACTGGCACATATTACACTTAAACATGCCATCTCTAGTACTCTGTGTTTTTGATTTTTTCTCTAAGATACTTTTGAGGTTAAAACCCCTTTGAACATTATTCTTGGTGGTTCGACCAGTAGTCTACTGATGGAATCATCTTGTAATACCAGGTTCCAATTTTTCAATATGATGGAAAGTAATTCTTTAGCGTCCATACTATATGTTAGTATGAAACTATTAGACTTTAGCATTTTTCATTACAATATTGCCCTGTACTGGATAGTCTTGGTTCAATATTGGTAAATAGACTCCAGTGTCCCTCTTTTTTTGTCCCTCCCTTAGAAGGTCGTTAATAAGATCTGCTGGGTAACCCCTATTCAGGAACAGGTTGGCCATAAAGGGGCATTCCTCCAGAAAATCACAGTCTCTAGACACCATACGGGCAGCCCTAACCAATTGACCCTTAATAATTTACCTCTTTTGAGAAAATGGATGACAACTATTAAAATGGACATAGCTGTTAGAAAAGGACTCCTTCCTATAAATCTTGGCTATGAAGCATCTTTTCTCTTTGTCTTTCATGAGGTCTACATCCAGGTATGCTACCCGGTCCAAAGTGAAACTGTGAGTAAGCCGGAGGAATTCTGTAGATGTATTGAACAAGTTTACTAACATAGTAGCTATCTCGTCGTTGCCCATCAGGATGATAAAGATATCATCCAAAAATCGTGTGTACAAAAATACTTTGTCCAAGAATAGGGGGTTGGATAGAATGTATTCTCTCTCCCAGTAGGCCATAACCAAACTGGCCTCACTGGCTCCACAGGGGGAACCCATCAGTACCCCTATAAACTGCAGAAAAAATCTGTTATTAAAAGACACAAAGTTATGGGACAAAATAATGTCCAATAGTTCACTAACTAATTGAATTTCTTTGACTGGGGCCTTTTTTCTGACTAACATGGCTGGAATCCAATCCAGAGCTACTGAGTGGGGAATGGAAGAATAAAGATCCTTCACGTCAACGGTTAAAAAAATGACTATCCTCACTATAAACAGTTTGATTTATCCTAGAAAGGAAAGACCAAAAATCTTTGGAGATTTGTGGCTCACTGGCCACATATTTCTTCAGGATAGTATCTACCACTTTGGCACTAGCATAAGTGATACTGCCCCTAGCACTTACCAATGGACGCACGGGTGGATCCAGTGGGTTCTTTTGGATCTTAGGGGATCCAAAAATAATTGGAATTCTATAGGTTGGTAGAGATATGAAATTTAATAGATCAAGATCTATAGTTGCATTAATAAATATGTCACTGAAGTAGGAAGACACCCTCGAATTACCCATGTTTAATTCATTTTGAGATATCTCTGTATATGTTTCACTGGTAAGAATATCTTCCATTCTCCTGACATAATCAGACTCATTCATAACTACCAAACCTCCCCCCTGGCTGTCATGCATCTGGCATTAATGGCATGTTGTCCATAACTTGCCTATTAAAATTAAAGAGGTTAAATCGATAAACTATTTAGTATCTATATGGCCCTCCTAGTCTACAATATAACTGTTGATCACCTTGATTTTTGTTTAGTTAATTATGCCATACCTTTTTTACCCTTACATTAGCCAGTAGTATTTTTTGATTAACCATCTTGTTCAGGTTCCGCAAAGACTAATTGGGTACAGTTTATGGGTGAGCCGTAGATTCTTTTTGGAGTTCATTAACTGTTAGCTGGTGGCAGTCAAGGCCAGCATTTCTTGTTTAATATATTACAGTGTTTCACAAAATCTAACATTTCTGAGCAAGGTCAGAGGACGGAGTTTTGCCAGGTTTTCGTGTATCATAGATTACCACCATAAGAGCGATATCTATTCAGCGTTATTTCATCAGCGCATAGTAGGTTAATTCTCGTCTACTTTTCCTATATGTATATCATTTTATGTTTGTCTTTGTAATGAGAAACTACTTGATGGTATGTTTCCCTAAGCACACAGTTTAGAAGTAGTTTCTTTAGCAAGTAAAAGCTTTGCGATTCTTTTTTATAAATACTGGTGTTATGATGGCTTGTCAGCTACCGTAATGGGTAGATTGTATTCAGTTTGTCCGACACCAGCATTTTAATGTGAAGGGCACTAGCAGTTGTTTTGTTATTTTTAATTATTATTTTTATCCTTTTATCCTTTTAATGTTCTTTTTAATGTTTCTTTAAGCATGTCTTGCTTAGCATCTTTTACCAATATACGTATATACTACGTGATTTTGCCCATACAGCATTGTAAGGACATTTTAAATTGACTATTAAATTTATTATTATGTTTTAACATATTTTTAAACACAGTTTAGTTGCCAGATGTAACCAAAGTGTGAATATTGTTTTCCACAACATAGATGGCCGTATTCATTTTGTAAATGCGGTGACAGGTGGTGTTGTGGAATACGGGGATCATGTGATCTCCAATATAAACTATGTATTTAAAGCATTTGGTTGGGATTGAAGCTGTTTTCCATTTTTTCTGAAGAAGTCGGTGTGATACCGATGGAAAGCCTGTGTACTGAGCTTAAATAAATTTTACGTGTTTTGGTTACTAAACCTTCGTATCTTGGACATTGGATTCAGTGACTGTGTACTATAGAGTTACTCGTTGGTTCGGAGCGCATTCTGTTTTTGTGTTTACATAGCGGTTTATGTTCAGGCTGGTGAGCTTGTCTATAATACCAAAATGGGGAATGGTGTTGAAGGCCTTTGCAAGGTCTAGGTAGGCTGTGTGTCCCACTTTTCCCTCATCTATAGCCTTGGTAACTGTCTCAAATAAGTCCACCCGGTTTAGGAGGCATGATCTGCTCTTAACAAAGCCGAACTGGGTAGGGTCCAGTGTTTAGAGGTTCCAAATGTCTCTGTTAATGAGTTCCATGATGATGCGCTCCATAGCCTTGGAGACCAAGCTAGTCAGGCTTATAGGGCGATAGTTCCCGGGGACTGTTGTGGCTCCACCTTTGTGGAGCGGAATAACTGTTGATGTGCACCACTCTATGGGTACGTAGCCTATGGAGAGGCTGAGTTTGAACAGGGTGTTTAGGTGAGAGGTTAGTTTGTCTTTGAGCTCATGTAGGACGCAGACTGGGACACCATCCGGTCCCATTGAAGCTGTGTTTTTGGCTTTGGAGAGGGCTATTTTAACCTGAGTGTCTGTGATTTCAGGGACTCTACATTCTTCTGGTATGGTTATGGGCCCTTTTGGGGGTGAGAGGGGGGTGAAGTTTGCACTGAACCTGTCTGCCAGGATGCTGGCAATATCGGTTGGTTCAGTGTATTTTGTGCCATTCTGCCCTAACTCTGAGCAGATCTGAGCATTGCCACTTAGATTCTTGACATAGCTAAAGAATGCCTTGTGGTTATCTTTGGAGTCCTTGGCAAGTTTTCTTTCAAAGCTCACCTTGGACGATTTTATGAGGGATCATAGTTTCTTGCTGATACTGATCAGGGATGTCTTCCCTTCTTGGGATTTTACTCTTTTCTGTACTAGTTTCCTCCTTCTATTGTATAGCTTGTTTATGGCAGGGGTCCACCAGACTGGTTTCCTTTTTTTTGGAGGAGTGAGTCTTGGCTTTTCTTGGGATAGCACAATCCATGCATTCTTGTAGGTGCCTGTAGAATGCATTAGTAAAGGATTTTGAAGCTTGGACAGCGTTATCCTTTAGCATGGAGGCATTGAAACTTTCCACCTCCATCTTAAGTAACATGAAGTTTGCTTTTAAAAAGTTTTTCACGGTGGTTTCCTTGTCCGGGGGTGGGTGCAAAATGTGGATATGCAAAGTGATTTGTTTATGGTCAGATCTAACAAATGAGGGGTTGACCTCCGGTGTGGAACACTGGCCACCCATGTTAGTGATGACCAGGTCCAATATGTTGTCACCTCTTGACCAGTTGTTCCAGGGTGTTTGAGTTTATAAATTCTAGGAAATGTTGGGCAAGGGAGTTAATACTTGAGTAGTTCTCCCACTTAATGTTTGGGTAGTTGAAATCACCCAATATTAGGGTGTTTGGTAGGACCTTTATGTCACCCAGTTTTTCCATAAATGCGGAATGGGGGTCCTGGGACATGGTGGGTGATCTGTAGCAAGCTACAATTTGAATTTCAGTTTTGCCCATTGTTAGATGCACATGGATAATCTCTGAAACATCATGCTGTGCCACTAACCTGAAGGTGTGGGTATCCTTGATGAATTTGGATACTCCCCCACCTTTTGTATTTCGGTCTGGGTTCTGTGGCCGAAATGTATGGTATGAGTTGTAGCCTGGCAGTGCTGGGGTGCTCTCTGTAGCCTTAAACCAGGTTTCTGTTACTGCTCATATATCAATTTTCTCCATACTAAGGAGTGCCTCGAGTGCATGCATTTTGAGGTTTAGACTTCTGACATTGAGTAGTAATACCCTCAGATTTTTGTTACTTGTGCTATTTACGGCGGTGGGTTTGTCTTTTGAGCCTTGCCTAAAAATGGCAATATGGGGGTGGCAAGAGCCTTGGCCATTATTTGAAAGCCTAAGGGTGACAGGTGCAAGCCGGCTCTAGTGAAGCAGCATGGCTTGTTGAGCATGTCATCCCAGTCAGACAGACACTGGATCCCCTTTGAATTTCACCAGAAACTTAGCCAATTGTTGAAATTGATAAGTTTTTCTTTATACCGTGGTATCATTCTTGGTGAGGGCAGGATGCTACTCAGGGTCAGGGTAATACTGGCCTGGGCTATGTGATCAGAGAGCTCTTCCATGTCTCTTTTTATGTAGTCATAGGTTCATAGGTTCATAGGTTCATACTAGGCTATCTGCCCTAGGGCATTTATAAGCCTAGCCAGAATGTGTTTGGCTTTCGCCACCCATTTTAAATTTATTTTGCTATGCCCTTTTTCGAGGTTAGTATACTGTGCCTCTGTCTAACAGTGACACAGAAGTGATACCCGGGGTAAACCTACGATCTCCCATCCACTCATCAAGATTCCTCTTGAAGAGAGTCAATGAGGGACTCTGCTTAACCTGGACTGGGATTTTATTCCAGAGTGAAGGGAGCCTCTGGGTTATGAATATGTCCCTCCAGCATGTCCTATTTATTTCAGTGCTGAGGTTCAAGTCTCGAGCGTGTAGCTCGATGGGATTTGGATTTTCTGAGGTGCAGCATGTCCATTAATTCGGTTGACATGGCTTTATACATCAGGCACAGATCGCCTCTGAACAGGCGGTATGCCACTGAGTAGAGCTGAGTTTCTTTAACGGGCAGCATATGGCATCTGTTTGTGCCCTTTGTTCCTCTTCGTGCGGTACTTTTGGTGTCTTTCCAGTTGCTGCAGGTGTCTGGTAAGGTACTTCCCAAAAGGGCATTGTACTCAATTATGGGCCTGATGAGGGATGAGTAAAGAGGCACGATGACCTCCCTGATCTAGATGTGAATCTCTTCATGATTAGGTGGGCTATATAAAATGTTTTTCTAACCACTTTGGCCACGTGGTTGTCAAATGAGAGATTGTTATCAACTTGGGTCCCCAGGTCCCTAATTACTTCTTCTGTACTTAATGGATTACCACCTATGTGGTAATGTGTGGGCACGTTGTTTGTGCCAAAGGGGATGACTATACACTTTTGGCATTTAGCTTGAGGCCATGGCTCTGGCACCAGTTGTCTGTTTCTATGAGGCCCTTTTGGAGGATGCTTGTGTCGGCTGGAGAGTCGATTATGGCGCCCACTTTGCAGTCATCTGCGAACTTGGTCAGCCACAGTCCTTCCGTGTTGGCCTGTACCTCCGAGAAATATATACCGAACAAGAGAGGTCCCAGGACTGAGCCTTGTGGGACACCACTTGTAACTGGTTTGGAGTCTGACATGGCTCCAGCAATTCTAACCATGTGGGTTCTGTCCTTGAGCCAGTTTGCAATCCATCTAGTGACATAGGGGTTTATATTTAAGCTGGTAAGGTTATCTATAATGCCCGAGTGGGGTATTGTATTGAAGGCTTTTGCGAGGTCCAGGTAGGCTGTGTGGACCACCTTCCTCGTCAATGGCCTTGGTGACTGTTTCAAAGAAATCAACCAGGTTTAAGAGGCAGGATCTGCCCTTAACAAAGCCGAACTGGGTAGGATCCAGTGTCTGTAGGTCCCCAATATCTTTATTTATGAGGTCCATGATGATCCTTTCCATAGCTTTGCAGACCAAGCTAGTCAGGCTTATGGGGCGATAGTTTCCAGGATCCGTTGAAGCACCACCTTTATGGAGAGGGACCACTGTTGCTGTACGCCACTCTTTGGGAGCGATCCTGTAGTAAGGCTGAGATTGAACAGTAGTTTTATGTTTGGGTTTAGCTCTTCTTGGAGTTCATGTAGACGCAGCCCGGGACACCGCCTGGTCCCATTGATGCTGTGTTTTTGCTTTGGAGAGGGCGGCTCTTACCTGAGCATCTGAGATGTCAGGGGCAGCACTCTGCTGGGATAGATATTTGCCCTTTTGGTGGGAGGGAGAAGTTTGCGCTGAACCTGTCAGCTAGGATGTTGGCAATGTCTGTGGGTTCAGTGTATTTTTGTCATTTTGGACTAATTCTGAGCATATCTGGGAATTACCACCCAGGTTCCTAACATAACTAAAGAAAGCCTTGTGATTATCCTTAGTGTCCTGTGCAATTTTTCTCTCGAAGCTGGCCTTAGACAATTTTATGAGTGCCCGTAGTTTTTGCTAATACTGATCAGTGATGCCTTCCCTTTTGAGATTTTGCTCTATCATTTAGTAGCTTTCTCCTTCTATTGTATAGTTTGTTTATGGCTGGGGTCCACCAGACAGGAAGTCTGCCTTTGGAGGATTGGGTCTTGGTTTTATTTGGGATCGTGATGATCCATGCATTCCTGAAGGTGTTCATAGAATGCGTTTATAAAGGATTCTGCAGTCTGGGCCGTATTTTCCACAGGCCGGGGCTTTGAAGGATTCCACCTCGGTTTTGAGGAGTGTGAAATTTGCTTTAGAGAAGTTTTCACTGTGGTTTTCTGGGCAGGGGTGGGGTCAGGATGTGAATATCCAGTGAGATTAGTTTATGGTCTGATCTTACCAGTGAGGGATACACTTCTGGTCTGGAGCATAGAGTCCCCATGTTGGTGATGATCAGGTCCAGTATGTTTTCCTCTTGTGGGATTGGTAACAAGTTGTTCCATAGCATTTGAGTTTATAAATTCTAGGAACCTTTGGGCTAGGGTGTTGGAGCTAGAGTAATGCTCCCAGTCTATGTTTGGGTAGTTGAAGTCCCAATATAATGGTGTTTGGAGAGACCTTCATATTTTCCAGTGTTCTCAGAAAGGCCGAGTGGGGTTCCTGGGTTTGGGAGGGTGGTCTGTAGCAGGCTATAAACTGGAAGGCAGTTTTACCCACTGTTAGTTGCACATGGATAGTCTCTGATGCTTCGTGCTTTGCCACCAACCTGGAGGTGTGGGTATCTTTGATGAATATCGATACTCCCCCTCCTTTTGTGGTTCGGTCCATGTTTTGGGGCCGAAAAGAATGGTATGAGGTATAACCTGGTAGTGCTGGGGTGCTCCTGGGAGCCCTGAACCAGGTTTCTGTTACTGCACAGATATCGATGTTCTCCATGCTAAGGAGAGTTTCGAGTGCGTGCATCTTGAGGTTTAGACTTCATGCTGAGTAGCATTACTCTTAGTTTCTTATCCCTTGTGATACCTATGGAGGTGGGTTTGTCTTTTGAGCCTTGCCTAAAAAAGGCACTATGGGGGTAGCAAGAGCCTTTGCCAATATCCGAAAGCCCAGGGGTGACAGGTGCAAGCCGTCCCTAGCGAAGCATCGTGGCTTGTGCGAGCATATCATCCCAAGCTGACAGGCATTGGATCCCCTTTGAATGACACCAGTACTTAAGCCAATTGTTGAAATTGATCATCTTGTCTTCATATTGTGGCATCATTCTTGGTGAGGGTAAGATGCTACTCAAGGTCAGGGTCATACCGGCCTGGGCTACATGCTCTTTTCATGTAGTCCATGGAGGTACGTCTCAGGTCATTCACACCGGCATGGACAATGACTGAGTCATATTTGTACTTGCCTTGGAGTGACCTGAGTGCTTGTGTTATGTGGCGGATCCTAGCGCCCGACAGGCTGCTCACCGTGACCCTCTCCTTGTTCAGCCTGGTGAGCGGGACGTCAGTGTGCCTGACGATAGAGTCACCTATTACAAGTGTATCAGGTGTGTTGTTTAGTCTTAAGGGCTATGACTGTTCGGCACGCTGGCTTTGTGAGATATGTGTTGCACGTGTTTTGTTTTGGGGTAGCGGTTGCTTGGGTGTCTGCTTTGGAGGTCTCTGCTGCTTAGGCAGATCTTTATTTAGAGCCTCCGAGTATGTTTTTGTGTGATTATGTGTTTGGTTTGCTGTCGTGGTAGGTCTACGTGAGACTGGAATTGTAGTGAGTGTGGTTTCCTTCTCCTCCTGACTGGTTATGCCAGTACTGAGTTGTGAGAGCTTAGCCTCCAGTTTGGCTATATGGTTGCATCTCTCACATGTGTTGGAATTTGTTGGGAGGAGGAGAGGGTTGTCTGTGTACATGAGGCAATTGTAACATTGCCTCAAGATTCCCAGATTTACCAGCTGGACCGGAGAGGAGATTGACAACTGACCTTTGGACATGCTAGAATAATATTGGGAATTCCTTAATAATTGAAAACAAGGGCCAGTGGGGAGTGAGAGTGTAGTGCTTTTTAAGTTTTAGTCCTGACTTATATAATTGCTTTAGCGCGCAAGTGCCAGGTAACTTAAGTGCAATGTGTTACAGGTAACTTAAATGGAAAACGACAAACAGTACATTCCTTTCCAGTGAAACAAGGAAATAAGTACAGTAAGCAATGCAGATATCACTAGTGATCCACAGAAGCGCTGAGAAGCTGTATTAGGTGGAATTAGCGTTCCAGGGAAATAACAAGCAAACAAACAACAAGCATATAAACAAAGCTAGATTCAGCAGGCCTGGATCTAGTCTATGCTACTGCAAACAAGGTGTACCAATTTCAGTAAGATACAGTTCAAATATTCAGGCACTATAAACCTCTAACCAGAAATTCCCAGCTCAGAAGGGCAGAGTCCAGCCTCTTCTCCCAGAAGAGTGCAGACCACGAACCTTCTTAATGTAAAATAACTGGCCTGAAGCCCAAGTGCCTAAACCAGAACTAATACACTTTAAGAATAACAGACACTGGGCTCTCAATCAGCAGTTCCCAACTTAGAAGGATGAAAGCTACATGTCCTGCCACCACAGTGCGTGCCACAAACCTTCCTAATGTAAAACAACTGGTCTGAAGCCCAAGTGCTTAATCCAAAAGACTTAGAATGATAGCTACACTTTAATCAAGTTACTACCAAGCAGTAATAAATACAATTGAATTCTTTAGAGAATGCCTGGATTAGTGCTCAAGTTACACAAACAAAGCTAGATCCAGCAGGCCCGAATCCAGTCTATGCCACAGTAAACAAGGCGCATCAACTTCAGTAAGAAGCAGTTCAGATATGCATGCACTATAAGCCTTTAACCAGAAATTCCCAGCTCAGAAGGGCAGAGTCCAGCCTCTCCTCCCACAAGAGTGCAGACCACGAACCCTCTTAATGTAAAATAACTGGCCTGAAAGCCCAAGTGCTTAACCAGAATTAATACACGTTTAGAATAACAGACACTGAGCCCTCAATCAGCAGTTCCCAACCTAGAAGGATGTAAGCTACCTGTTCTGCCACTACAGTGCAGACCACAAACCCTCTCAGTGTAAAACTGGTCCGAAGCCCAAGTGTTTAAACCAAAAGGCTTAGAATGCGTTACACCAAGCAGTAATTAATACAATTGAGTACTTTTAAGATGATGCAAAAGTAAAATAAAGTAGGTAGAAACACAAGTACAGTAAAAGCAGATGAATTTTTTTTTTTTTCTGAACAAGTGCTGAGATCAAAGAAACAGATTTGAGTGCTGAAACTAGAAAACTGGCTAGCTATAAGAAAAAAAAACTAAGCTAGAAGGCTTCCCTCCAACACAGAAGGGCTTGGGGGCTCAGAAGCCTACAAATAGTCTATACCACTTAACAGGAAAGGCAGGAAACAAGCTTATTTTTTTTCTGTTTCCCAGATGCTCTCTTTGTACACAGTAGGAGTGCTTGAAATCAGAATATGATCTCACTGCACTCACTTGAGTGAGCAAATGAGATGGGCCCAGAAGGAGTATCCAAACACAAATTTACAAGAGGGGCGGGCAGTTTCAAGGCCACTAAGATTAACACCAAAACAAAGACAGGGAGGGTGGGTGACACTAACTGAAGAGCAGAGTCAAAACTTCCAGTTCAGTTAATATTCCTGCAACACACAGTTAGAATCAATTTAAATACTGTATTTTTTTGAAAAAAAAAGTGCAGATAAAGGTACTTAAATTCCAGGGATGTACAGCTCAGGTCATTCACACCAACATGGACAATGACAGAGTCATATTTGTTCTTGTTCTGGAGTGACCTGAGTGCTTGTGTTATGTGGCGGATTGATCTCAGCTGTTCTTCTTGGCCTAACACCATAGCAGGTAAACTACTTTTCTGCAGATTAATTCCAATATCCACACTCATCCTTACTGTTTCTCATTGGTGTTGTTTTGAAAAATAATTTGTCAACCTTTCATAGGCTCATGGGTTCCTATGTAGTTACCAGATATGCTATCTAGTGAACCACTGGCTAGCCTTGCTGAATTTCCAAGTTTCCCCCAGTATTATCTGGCTAAGTCAATTGCCAGTGCTGGCTCTCTTTTTTAGTAAATCTATGATGTTTTTTCTGGCTTTCTAGAATTAATAAAAAATATGAAGTTGGTAGTATGGATATGACCCACAAACAATGTGCTAGAGAAAATCCTGCAGGCTAAAACATGATTTTTTTTATATTATAGTATGGAAAGATAGAAATCATAACTATCAGAACTATTACACATTCTTATGAAATTCTTAATAATCTGGGCTACATGACTCACAATTACTCAGAACATACCTTGGACTGAAGGTAATATGCTTAGACTCCTATTATTTAAGAAAATACATTTCTGGATCACAAATTTTGGATCATTATCTAATATTACTTGGGGAAGAGCAAGCTGCTGTAATGGTTATAACTTGAAATGGGTGCTGGGAGTTGTCAGAATTTTTAGCAGTATTGACTGTTCTGTGTTTCTCTCTTAAACTATGTTCTCCCTTCAACACATCGTTGATACTGTTCACTTTTACTAGTTTTGCTCTTTTTTAAGCCTGCAATTCTCTTTAACCAACATACATGTGAAAATCAACCATTTTGCAATAATAGCAAGACAGAGAGTATGTGGGGGGTGGGGGGTGGGTGGGGGGTTCAACCTGACATGGCTGCCCATAATACAATGGAATCCTGACATGGCTGTCCATAATACAAGGGAATCCTGACATGGCTGCCCATAATACAATGGAATCCTGATATGGCTGTCCATAATACAATGGAATTCAATTTAAACATGTTAGCACAACCTATCTTTAAAGTAACAGGGGATTTTGCTGAATTCAACGATTTTTCCCTGTTGAGTAACATGATGACTGATGATTGTCTTTTTAAAGCTTCTTACATGGAGTTTGCTATGTAACTATAGGCAAACATTTCTTCGAGAAACCACAACAAGTGTCACTACAAGCAACTAGTTCTTTAAGAAGTCACAATTGGTGTCACTACAAGCAATCAATTCTTCAAAAACCCACAACAGCTATCACTACAAGGAACCACTTCTTCAAGAAATCACAACAGATGTCATGACAAACAAGCACTTCTTCAAGAAACCATAGCTCGTGTCACTGCAAGCACCCACTTCTTCAAGAAACCACTATGGGTGTCACCACAAGCAACCACGTTTTCAAGAAACAACCGTCAGTGTAACTACTAACCACTTTTTCAAGAAATCACAACAGATGTCACTAGAAGGAACCATTTTTTCAAGAAATCACAATACGTGTCACTATAAGCAACCACTTCTTCAAGAAACCACTATAGGTGTCACTACAAGCAACCACTTTTTCAAGAAACCACAAGGGTACAAGAA
>NC_056732.1:1649807223-1649852884 GCF_019279795.1 Protopterus annectens
AGGCTGGACTGTAGGATGCTTTTAAGTGCTTAGGTTGAGAGTTAGCCTATTTTCAAGGGAAAACTGAAGAGGGACACTTGGTGGAGCGGGAATAATTTTAGCCCTAGCTAACCAGCGCTGCCCAGACGTGCAAAACCCTGCAAATGCGGTTTTTACAGCAGGGAAATGAAAAAGATAGAAATTAGCCCAAAATGGCCTATAAAATACTAACTGCTGGGCTGGAACCACTCCTCCAAGGACAGATGGCTGCTGAAAGCTCCCTCTCTCACAGGTGAACAGAGAAACCTCTTTCTATCCAAGTAAGGTATGGGCAACTCAGAAACTTGTAACACAGCCCTGAATTCAGCACTAGCCTGAAAACTGGACTATACTAGCTTAGAAAGGTGGAAAACAAGGAAAAAATTGTTTTGAAAAGGTAAGGCAAAAACAGTAAAAGAAATGCACTTAAAACAGCTTTAAACAACTACAAACAGTAAAAAATACACTTAAAACAGCTTTAGATGACTAAAAGCAATCAGAAAAGGCTTTGAAACAAATTACCCAATTAACCAGTAAAAAAATCTCAAAACTGAGCCCTGGTATGTCAAAGAGCAAGGGAAAACCAGGTCCTACTCCATTTGTCTGGATGTCTTGAGGCTATGCAAAAAGGCAGCCCACACACATTTCCTTTTAGCGATGCATATCCCCATTTGAGTCATCTTGTAAATGGACAGGCTTAGCAAATATTTTCCTGATGCTACACAAGTGGTACCCAAGTCTGTCAACAGCATGGATAGTCTGATGTCATTATGAGCTGCCCTACCATGACCTTTTTTTCTCTTCAACCAGCAGCAAGTGTAGCAAACTTCCTTTCCCTCCTCCAGGACGCTGTAGTCTACCCAGGGTTTTCAGGACTAATTACTATATGCCTTTCCTCCCTTCTCACTAATGATGAAATTTCTGCAGAAAACCAAGTTGTGCAAGGCTAGACTCACAGTTAGCCCTATTTTGGTCTCTTGATTAGGAAGTCCCTACTTTTGCAGCCTCACCCATGCCTTTTTCACCCATCCAGCAGGCTTCATCCAGGAACTCAGCAAGGCATAGATCCCTTTACAGCTCCCATTCAATCAATACTGCTGGTGCTAATGGATGATTTTGACAAAGGCTGTAGTTCCTGTACCGTCTAGCAGCTGTTTCCAATTTTCACCAGGACTTCAGCTGTTCTTTAAGAGTGCAGAATGTTTTGCAAGGGACCTAGCTGTTGATACCTTCCTTTAAAGATCATTTTCCTTTGTAGGACCTTAATTTTATTCTGAAAACTGTTAGTTCATTCACCTTTTAAATCTGCTGTGAAAGCAGATGTAAAATATCTGTCTTGGAAAATATTGTTTTTAGATGTTATGACTTCAGCCAGGAAGGTTTGAGTTGGGCACTTTTCGAATCTCCCACCATACCTGTTTTTTCATAGAGTAGCACCGCATACAGAACCCAGCCTTTAAGATTATGCTAGCATCCAACTTGAACCTTAATCATTCAGTCAGCTGATGTTCTAATATCAACAGAGGTGGCTTTAAATTGCACAGCCTGGAGGTTTACAAGTGACTAGCATTTTATTTACATAGGACTAAGAGCTACAGGAAAGATGACAAATTTTTCATTTCTTTTGCCTCCAACAAAATAAGTAAAAAGTTTCTAAAAGTTCATTGTCTGGGTGGCTGTCTGACTGTATTGTACACTGTATTTCTGGCAATAAACTAATTCTTGGCAAAACAAACACTTGTTTGGCTAGATTATGGCTGCTTCAGAAATGTTTCTGTTGATGACATTTATTATACTGTGACATTGGCTTCTCTGCATACTTTTGAAAGACACGGTAAGCTGAATGTGATCTTGAGATATGGGTCTTCCTTTGGGGCCTTCATAACTCCCAAGTTATTTCATGATGATTCCACTCAAAGAGTGTAGTTGGGGATTGTGACCTGCCCATTGAAGTCTATGGAGTAGTTCATGTAATATGCAAATGTTATTGTAAGATACAGAATTTATGTATTTAATGATAGGTCGTCCTGATAAATGTCTGCAAACTTCAACATAACCTGCCTTTCATACCCCTCAAAATCTCTGTTATGTCTCTATTTGGCCTAGTTGAGCTTCCCAAGGCTTTGCTAATGAGGGGGACATATTTATCTCTTTGCTGTTTATGGTTGTGTTCAGTGTTTTCGTCAACCCTCATTTTAAGCAGGTAATCCAGATTCAGGGAAGCTAAAAGCAAAGGCCATTGGGCATTTGGGGTGGAGCTTGATTCATAGAAATCCACATAGTACTCGGTTCCATCTTTGGCATCGCTTCTCAGCCTTTTGGCTAAGATCAAGTATAGTACCACCTTTGGCAGTCGATCCTCTCAGTTAAAGTGTACAGGCATGGAATATGAAGATCCATTTTTATTATGGCAAGTACATAGCTTTCATTTTTTGTGTATATAACTAACTGCATGACAGACATTTTGTCAATGTTTAAGTGCTTGCTATAAATATAATTCATATAAGGGACATATCTTGTTTGCTGTGTGTTGCACATACCTGGTCAAAAGTAGAATAAAAAAATGAATAAATGATGTGCTTTTGGAACCTGCTCATGTTAAATTGAAGCATGATGAAACTGTAGATCTCCTTAAGGAGTCTGTTGACGTTTACCTGCTGCAGAAATCTTGCATCAGTCCTTTCTGAACTGCATCTTCATACCTGCATCCACTGTTCCTTAATGTCTGTCAGATCCCACAGGTCTGTTAGCATTGTTGGGCTGTAATAGAATATGGCAAGTGTTCTTCAGTGTGTAGCAGATGTAGTCTCCGGTATCCCCACTTGCAGTGAGGACTGTAAAGCAACTTTGCTATCTATCTCTTCTGACTTGGGTCCCAGCCCTTCCTTACTGGGGTCAGTTTGAACCCTATGGCCTTCAAGGCCATCTGTCAACCTGTATCTGTGGCTTACCTGGGGTTGATATCCTCGACCTCAGCATGTCAAATACTGAGTTTGCCTTTGATGTTTATGCTCTGATAGTCTACTTCTTTGGGGTTGGTACCTCTTGTTTCAGTGTTCAACACCCAAAGGCCATCCTTGGTCCCATCCCGTCACGGCAGAGAAGTCCTTCGGAGTCAGCCATTTGATGATCTTTGTCAAAGCCACCAACAGTGACTTGGGCCACCAGAGCCTGTTTTGTCTGTGAAGTCTGCTTCATTGTTGGAGTCCAACGTTTCGACTTCAGTTTCAGAAGTTTCACTTGTCTGCCATTAATCCTTCATAGTTGTTGACAATGGTCTCAAGGTTGGGTTCAGCGCTGTTTTTAATGGCAATAATGCAGGCTTCTCACCCTGCATTAGCTTTTCTCCCTGAGGTTGCAGACTGTGTTCAAGTGACCCAATCTGACTGATTCTTCCAGTTTCCACCCATGCAGCTTGAGATTGAGAAATAGAGAATTCTCAGCAGGATGTCTTGAATGCATGTGGCCCACACTCTTCACCCCCCACATCCTACTTAACCTCTCCATAAAGATGTCTTAGGAGGAGAGGCTAAGTGCAAGAGGAAGTACAAAGACTCTACTGACAAGTCTCCCACTGTGGACATTGAGCTTCTCGGGGACAAAGTGAAATGGCCCCTAGAAATCCTTTCTGAATTAGAGTACGTCCTTGTTGAGTCTTTCCAGTCTCCCAAGTCATTCTTTAGGTGATGCCTCCAGTTGGTGAAGTAGTTTAGATGGTCATACAAAAACACGTAGAAGAACCCCGTATTGGTTGCTGATGTCCTGAAAGAGACCAGACAGGATCCTCAAGCCTTCCAAAGACTGCTGTAGTAGGTCACAAAACTCAGTGATGGACTCTGATGTTCTTTCGGCTGCTCTCATGAAGGCCCCTGAACCATTTGTTAACAGAGTAGGCCCACTGGAACATACTCCCTTTTCAGGGATGACCCAGGAGAAATGATTGGTTAAGTGACTTGCTCAAGATAACACAGTAGGCAGATGAGAGCTGGGGAAATCAAACCTAATACCACAGGAACTACAGATCACAGCCTTATTCCTCTAAGCTAACTGCCAGATGAAAAAGCAGAGGAGAACTCCTTTCTTTCCCTTTGTTGGGAAGTCATATGAGTATTGGAATGAGCCTTTGTTTCCAGTAAAATTCTTGTTGCTTCTCCGGTCTGGGACAAGCCAGTCCTGTAGCAGACCAGCTCAGTCTCTATCTGTTGATGTCCCACACATGGCCTTTGTCAGTTAGTAGTATTATGTACTGTGTTTTGTCATTGGGGAAAACTTATTATAACCTTATCGTCAGGCACACTGATGTCCCGCTCACCAGGCTGAACAAGGAAAAGGTCACGGTGAGCTGCCTGTCGGGCGCTAGGATCCGCCACTTAACACAAGCACTCAGGTCACTCCAAGGCAAGTACAAATATGACTCAGTCATTGTCCATGCTGGTGTGAATGATCTGAGATGTACCTCCCTGAACTACATGAAGAGACATAGAGGAGCTCTCTGAGCATGTAGCCCAGGCCGCTATGACCCTGACCTTGAGTAGCATCTTACCCTCACCAAAAATGATGCCACAATATGAAGACAAGATGATCAATTTCAACAATTGGCTTAAGTATTGGTGTCATTCAAAGGGGATCCAATGCCTGTCAGCCTGGGATGACATGCTCAACAAGCCACGATGCTTCGCTAGGGACGGCTTGCACCAGTCACCCCTGGGCTTTCGGATATTGGCAAAGGCTCTTGCTACCCCCATAGTGCCTTTTTTAAGCAAGGCTCAAAAGACAAACCCACCTCCATAGGTATCACAAGAGATAAGAAACTAAGAGTAATTCTACTCAACTCCAGAAGTCTAAACCTCAAGATGCACGCACTCGAAACTCTCCTTAGCATGGAGAACATCGATATCTGTGCAGTAACAGAAACCTGGTTCAAGGCTCCCGAGAGCACCCCAGCACTACCAGGTTATACCTCATACCATGCTTTTCGGCCCCAAAACTTGGACCAAACCACAAAAGGAGGGGGAGTATCCATATTCGTCAAAGATACCCACACTTCCAGGTTGGTGACACAGCACGAAGCATCAGAGACTATCCATGTGCAACTAACAGTGGGTAAAACTGCCTTTCAGTTTATAGCCTGCTACAGACCACCCTCCCAAACCCAGAAACCCCACTCCGCCTTCCTGAGAGCACTGGAAAATATGAAGGTCTCTCCAAACACCATTATATTGGGCGACTTCAACTACCCAAACATAGACTGGGAACATTACCCTAGCCCAAAGTTTCCTAGAATTTATAAACTCAAATGCTATGGAACAACTTGTTACCACTCCCACAAGAGGGGAAAACATACTGGACCTGATCATCACCAACATGGGGACTCTATGCTCCAGACCAGAAGTGTATCCCTCACTGGTAAGATCAGACCATAAACTAATCTCACTGGATACTCACATCCCGACTCCACCCCCTGCCCTGAAAACCACAGTGAAAAACTTCTCTAAAGCTGGATATTCACATCCCGACTCCACCCCCTGCCCTGAAAACCACAGTGAAAAACTTCTCTAAAGCTGGATATTCACATCCCGACTCCACCCCCTGCCCTGAAAACCACAGTGAAAAACTTCTCTAAAGCAAATTTCACACTCCTCAAAACCGAGGTGGAATCCTTCAAAGCCCCCGGGCCTGTGGAAAATACGGCCCAGACCGCAGAATCCTTTATAAACGCACAGCAACAAACATACAAGTTCCAAAAACCGCTATTCAGCTACAAACCAAACAGTCTGATTCCACCAAGTTCTTTATTTTCGATCTGGTACCTCGGCCATTCGCCTTCAAAGGATCACATTACAGCTTTGAAATTAAGCTCTATTTATATCAGTCACTAATTGATTAAATTACCAATTAGTATAATTAAACATCAAAATTTAAAGTGATCTCTACTTTGATATAAAGTGCAGTATGGACATTTATCTGAAATAATATCTTAACTATATGTCAACATGGCTTTATATATAAAAAAGTTAATAGAAATAATTTTAAATAACTTTTCTATCAAAATTAACACAGAAACATATTGTTTACAATTTATATACATAATTATTCAAAAATAGTGTGAATAATAAGTTCAACAGTTCAATATTTCATTCACAATAAATAGTATGAATAGAATAAAGTGTATAGATTGTTAAATATGTATATGTATGTGTATATAAGAATATACCCAGTATATGCACACAAACGCATTCTATGAACACCTTCAGGAATGCATGGATCATGCAATCTCAAATAAAACCAAGACCCAATCCTCCAAAGGCAGATGTCCTGTCTGGTGGACCCCAGCCATAAACAAACTATACAAGAGAAGGAGGAAGCTACTACATGATAGAGCAAAATCCCAAAAAGGGAAGGCATCTCTGATCAGTATTCGCAAAAAACTACGGGCACCCATAAAATCGTCTAAGGCCAGCTTCGAGAGAAAAATTGCACAGAACACTAAGGATAATCACAAGGCCTTCTTTAGTTATGTTAGGAACCTGGGTGGGAATTCCAAGATATGCTCAGAATTAGTCCAAAATGACAAAAAATACACCGAACCCACAGACATTGCTAACATCCTAGCTGACCGGTTCAGCGCAAACCCCCCCCCCACCACCAAAAGGGCAAATATGTATCCCAGCAGAGTGCTGCCCCCCTGACATCTCAGATGCTCAGGTAAGAGCTGCCCTCTCCAAAGCAAAAAACACAGCATCAATGGGACCAGACGGTGTCCCGTGCTGCGTCCAACATGAACTCCAAGAAGTGCTAAACCCAAACATAAAACTACTGTTCAGTCTCAGCCTTACTACAGGATATGTACCCAAAGAGTGGCGTACAGCAACAGTGGTCCCTCTCCACAAAGGTGGTGCCTCAACGGATCCTGGAAACTATCGCCCCATAAGCCTGACTAGCTTGGTCTGCAAAGCTATGGAAAGGATCATCATGGACCCCATAAATAAAGATATTGTGGACCTACAGACACTGGATCCTACCCAGTTTGGCTTTAAGGGCAGATCCTGCCACTTAAACCTGGTTGATTTCTTTGAAACAGTCACCAAGGCCATTGACGAGGGGAAGGTGGTCCACACAGCCTACCTGGACCTCGCAAAAGCCTTCGATACAATACCCCACTTGGGCATTATAGATAAGCTCACCAGCTTAAATATAAACCCCTATGTCACTAGATGAGTTGCAAACTGGCTCAAGGACAGAACCCACATGGTTAGAATTGCTGGAGCCATGTCAGACTCCAAACCAGTTACAAGTGGCGTCCCACAAGGCTCAGTCCTGGGACCTCTCTTGTTCGGTATATATTTCTCGGAGGTACAGGCCAACACAGAAGGACTGTGGCTGACCAAGTTCGCAGATGACTGCAAACTGGGTGCCATAATCGACTCTCCAGCCGACACAAGCATCCTCCAAAAGGGCCGCATAGAAACAGACAACTGGTGCCAGAGCCATGGCCTCAAGCTAAACGCCAAAAGGTGTATAGTAATCCCCTTTGGCAAAAACAAAATACCCACAAATTACCATATAGGTGGTAATTCATTAAGTATAGAAGAAGTAATTAGGGACCTGGGGACCCAAGTTGATAGAAATGTCTCATTTGACAGCCACGTGGCCAAAGTGGTTAGAAAAACATTTTATATAGCCCACCTAATCATGAAGGGATTCACATCTAGATCAGGGGAGGTCATCGTGCCTCTTTACTCATCCCTCATCAGGCCCATAATTGAGTACAATGCCCCTTTTGAGATGTACCTTACCAGACACCTGCAGCAACTGGAAAGACCCCAAAAGTACCTCACCAAGAGGATCAAAGGGCTCAAACAGATGCCATATGCTGCCCGGTTAAAGAAACTCCAGCTCTACTCAGTGGCATACCGCCTGCTCAGAGGCGATCTGTGCCTGACGTATAAAGCCATGTCCAACCTGGAATTAATGGACATGCTGCACCTCAGAAAATCCAAATCCCATCGAGCTACGCACTCGAGAGACTTTAACCTCAGCACTGAAATAAATAGGACATGCTGGAGGGACAGATTCATAACCCAGAGGCTCCCTTCACTCTGGAATAAAATCCCAGTCCAGGTTAGGCAGAGTCCCTCATTGACTCTCTTCAAGAGGAATCTTGTGGATGGGAGATCGTAGGTTTACCCCGGGTATCACTTCTGTGTCACTGTTAGACAGAGGCACAGTATACTAACTTCGAAAAAGGGCATAGCAAAATTAATTTAAAATTGGTGGCGAAAGCCAAACACACTCTGGCTAGGCTTGTAAATGCCCTAGGGCAGATAGCCTAGTATGAACCTATGAACCTATAACCTTTTGTTTCCCCAGCAAACTTCAAATGCAACAAATTTTTTTCTCTTATTCCCCCTCAGGAGTTTTTCCCAGAGATGCTGTCATTCACAAGTAGCTCCTCCTGTTCCCCTTGCTTTCAGATTTGTGGACAAGACCATTTCTTGTAATGCCAAAATGATTCAGATAACCTTGTTTTGGACCCAGCAAGTTTGGTTCCATTTGCTTTGGCTTTATCTCTTAGAGAGGCCTATACCTGAAACAACGATTCCTCTAATAGCAAGAGATCTTTCATATCTTGAGTGGGAGGTCTATATCCTTATATCTGTTCATAGACCTGGTCCAAGGAGTGCATACAGAAGCAAGTGCTCTCATTTTCCCTTTTGACCACTGTTAGGTGCCTAAATGCCTTTACTGCCTCATGTTCCAAGTCTTTGGGTGTATGTATCCTAGGTATTTGTTTCAGACCTTATTTCCTTCTGTATTAATGTTCACCTATTGAATTTTCATGAAGGTGCTGATTCCCTTTTTTTTTTTTTTTTCTTTTATGGTTTCTTTTTAAGGTCTTCGGAAACAATTCCTGGTTTGGCAGGCAAAAACATGATTGCATAAGTCTCAGTTTTGGCCACTTGTTCCCAAATGGCCTGAAAAAAGGCATATCATGGCCAATGTCCAGAAGCACCTGGTGGTAAGCTCTTGGGATTGCTGTATCAGTTCTCCCCGTGGCTCTCCTTCAGGAGTACATTCCTTGTACAATAACCATTTGCCCAAAATGTGGATTTCTCATACTTTTGAGAATCAGAATGCTCCCTGGCTGCTTCCTCCATGATGTCCTTCAAGGATGCATCTGCAGTCATCACATATGGGTTGTCCTGCCTCAGGCAGCCCTTCGGTCGGCCGGATTCCAAAGTCTGGGTCCGGCCGCTGATGTCGCCTTTCCCGACGCCAGCGCCTGGGGTATAAAAGCATCAGCCGACGCCATCTTCCCCAGTCTTTCTTGCCGTGTGGTGCCCGAAGCAGAAGCAGTTCGCAAGTGCCGGTCGGCCAGCTCCTGTAATTCAGCTACCGAAGACTTCAAAAGCTAAGTACCCCGTTGGGGACTCTTTCTTGCCTCAGCCGATGTCAGATAAAGTTAATAATTGCTTAACTTGTGGGAAACAAATACCTCATAAGGATTTCCACTCTTACTGCCTCCCCTGCCTAGGCCCAGACCACGACGTCTCGGCCTGTTCAGCCTGTGCTTCCTTCAACCGACGCACTCTTAGACGTCGGGCGGTGTTTGCAGAGAAATTTTTTGGGGCTAGTTTTTCATACAGTAAGCCGTCGGAGCCTCCGACTTCACATTTAACAAAGAAACGGAAGGACAAGGACCAACGCACGCGGGCAGCGGTTTTGGCTGAAACCACGGCCAGGCCTACCACGAGTGTCTCGGTCTCGGCTGAAACCGAGTCCTTGGTACTTCCGACCCCCGAAACCGCTCAACCGACAACCTCGGCCCCGGAGGCCCCTGCTGAGTCGGTTATTGAATTTCCTTCAGAAACTGGTGTCTTGGAAATTTCCGACACCATTCCTCTAGACAAAACTACACCAGCACGTGGTGCAGCTAGGCCTCCTGCATCCATGTCCATAAAGGCATTCACCAGGGCTAAAGCTGCTAAACCTACAAAAGCTATGCCTCCCAGGGTTATTCCTCAGGGACCCTCTACAAGTTCACAGATTCTAACTTTAGTAGAGGACCTTATTTCCTTAATTAGGGGCTCTCAACCCCATCCTGACAGGGGCTCTCAACCCCCTCTAGACAAAAGGCCCAGGGTTGAGCCCTCTGATCCCCACTTCTCAGAGGAGGCCTCTGATGGCTCTGCTCTCTCGGACTACCAGGAGGAGGCTTTTTCGGCCTACGAGGATTCTGATGCAGAGGAATCAATCCCTTCGGCCTCCCCTCCTGAAGAACTATCCTTCGGGGAGACCCTTCACACTATGAGAGAGCATTTCAAATGGCAGGGCCAGGAATTCTCTGATTCCAGGAAAAGATTAAGAACTTTTCTGCATTTACCTCAGCATAGACCTTTGGCTATTCCTCCTGTTTTGAATGTCATTGATGATGTGTACTCTGAGTCTAGCATAACCCCTGACACTCTTCCTCCGGCCCCTGTCAAACCCGATAGGTACTACAGGGTCCCGGACTCGCATCTGTTTCTTTACAAGGCCCACTCTGCTGATCCAGAAACTATTTCCCAGGGCCCTAAAGGGGTTGCAGCTGCCACTACTAAAAATCCACTCTTTCTATGAGGGCATTAAATTGTCACTTTCATATGATACAGTACCAAGAGTATTTGTTAGATGAATTGCATAAGAAACTGTCTTCACCTGAACCCCTAGATTGCAAATCACTTCAGGATCTGGTACATAACTCCCAGCAGGTTAGCAACCATTTCTTACAGTGTGGTTATGATGCATTGGAAGCTTCATGTAGGTCAGCTATGACAGGTGCAGTCATACGTAGGCATTCTTGGCTGAAGGAACAATCTCTGCCAGACCATGTTAAAGCTAAGCTTCTGGATGCTCCACTGGAAAAGCAAAAGTTATTTGGCTCCACTGCTCAGGAGGTCTTAAAGAAATTTGAGGAAAAGGCAAAATCTGTACAAACAGTCAAAGATTTTCTACAAGTGCAACCACCAAGATTCAGTAGAAATTGGCCTACCAAGAATTGGTCCTTTCCGGACACAGAAAGATTTCAGAGAGGCAAGAACAGGCGTGCCAGAGGTAGAGGGCAAGCTAGAGGCTCCTACAGAGGACGTCAATGGCAGCCTCCCAACCAGAGAAGGTAGTGCAGGACCTACAACTGCTGCACAAGGACAGACTCAATGACTTTGCTTTGACTCCGCCAACCAGGGCTCAGTTAGAAGCACCTTTGGGCGGAAAGCTTTCTTTATTCTCAGAAAATTGGCACAGTATTACAAGAGACAAATGGACACTGCAAATAATAGACTAAGGATACAGGTTCCATTTTCACACAATGCCAAAAAGAAAAGGCATGCCAGACCTGCCACCAAATCAAAGGGCAGAGGCTTTGAAACAAATCTCCAACTTAATGCAAATGAAAGCTATAGAAAAGGTTCCTCTTCCAGAACAAGGCCAAGGATTTTATTCCTGACTATTCCTTGTTCCAAGAAAAGAAAA
The DNA here is from genome assembly GCF_019279795.1 of Protopterus annectens. Taxonomy (NCBI): domain Eukaryota; kingdom Metazoa; phylum Chordata; order Ceratodontiformes; family Protopteridae; genus Protopterus; species Protopterus annectens. The sequence goes on from NC_056732.1 coordinate 1,649,818,753, forward strand.
TCAATGGAGGCCTATTCTCGACTTGTCCGCACTGAATACTTATCTCATTGTGCCAAAATTCAAAATGCTGACTCTACAGCAACTCCTTCCCATGCTGGGCAAGGGGTCTTGGCTGGTGACTCTAGACCTCAAGGAGGCATACCTGCATGTCCCTATCAGACAAAGTTGCAGAAGACACCACAGATTTCTTGCAGGTTCAGAGCATTATCAATTCTCAGCATTGCCCTTTGGCTTATCTACTGCACCCAGAGTATTCACGAAATGCCTGGCATCAGTAATTGCACACTGCAGACTTGGGGGATTCAAATATACCCATATCTGGACGACTGCCTTATACAAGCGGACAGCCAACAAACTTTGGTAAAGGACTTGAATTATGCCATCCACCTACTGCAGGCCTTGGGATATACAGTCAGCATTCACAAATCAAGACTTGTTCCATCCCAAAGAATAACTTTTCTGGGTGCGGATCTAGACACAACCACCCAAATGGCTTTTCTCACAGAAGAAAAACAGAGACAACTACCGGATTACTTCAAGAATCTGACAAGACAAACTCAGCTGACTGCAAGGAAAATCCTGCAGGCCCTGGGTTACATGGCATCTTGCATTCTTCTGATTCCACAAGCAAGGCTGCATATGAGGAAACTACAATGGTACCTAAGGAGTTTATGGACTCAGTACAGTCACAGCTTAGAAACTTTGATCCCACTCATTCCATGCCTCCAAAAGGAATTTCTGTGGTGTGTTCAAGCAAGCCAGTCAAACAGGGGTCTGCCCTTCAGCAAGCCAATAGCCAGCCAAACCATTACAACGGACGCTTCAGACCACGGTTGGGGAGCACACATGGAGGGCAGATGTATTCAAGGACTATGGTCACAAAAGGAGCTACACATGCACATAAACCAAAAGGAAATGCTGGCAGTGATACATGCAATCGAGGCCTTCAAACTCTTTCTGCATCAAAGCCACCTGCTAATAAGGACAGACAACACCACAGTTATGTGGTACATAAACAAGCAAGGAGGCACCCATTCCTACCCTCTTTGCAGACTGGGAATGAATCTCTGGGAACTTTCCTTGAAACTCAATATAGAGCTGCAATCCCAGTTTGTGCCAGGAAAAGACAATATACTGGGGAACAGCTTAAGCAGAAATATCATGGATGCACACGAATGGATGCTGCACCCAGACATCTTCCTACAGATAACACAATCATGGGGAAGGCCAGACATAGATCTTTTTGCCTCCCCCCACAATCATCAGCTGAAGAAATTCTGCTCAAGGACATACCACCCACAAACATGGAAAGTGGACGCCCTATCTTTCAGCTGGAGATCTCTAACAGTGTATGCATTTCTACCTTTTCCATTAATGACCAAGGTCTTACTGAAGATCAGGACAGCGCAGCCAAAAGTGATTCTGATAGCTCCGGACTGGCCAAGACAGCACTGGTACCCACTGTTAAAGAGCATGTCATGCACAAAACCATGGCCTCTTCCTCAATGGCCACTTCTCCTGACACAGCACAATTACAAAACTCTGCATTCCAACGTGAAAACCTTGCAACTAACAGCCTGGAAAATACCTTGACCCCTCCTCAGGATAAGCTATCCAAGAGAGTGAAGGATATCATCATGGAAGCTCGCCGGCCTTCCACAAGAAAGGCATATTCAGCAAAATGGAAAAGATTTCACACTTGGAGCACCACAAAGGGCCTAGATGCGACAGTGATGAACATGGCACATATCCTGGAATACTTGGCAGAAATGCTCCACAATGGCCTGTCTTACTCTTCCATTAAAATTCATGCTTCAGCAATTTCAGCAGAGTACAATACTGATCCACCTGTTTTTTCTCATCCTCTCCTAAGACAGTTTCTAAGAGGAATTAAAAACATCAATCCTCCAAGGAAACCTCCATTGCCTACTTGGGACCTTAACTTCGTGTTGGAAAAGCTAACTCTGCCTCCCTTTGAACCAGCAGCATCTGCAGAACTACAGTTCCTGTCTTGGAAGACCGCCTTCCTTCTGGCCATAACCTCAGCAAGAAGAGTATCTGAGTTACAGGCCCTTATGTCAGTACAGCCATTTCTTATTTTTCATCAGGAAAGAGACTCATTGAGAACCAATCCTTCATTTATGCCAAAGGTGGTATCCAGGGTCTCCTTAAACCAAGCTATTCACCTGCCTACCTTCTTTCCAAATCCACAAAACAAAGAGGAGAAACTTCTGCACACCCTGGACATACACAGACAGTTGCGCTACTACTTGGACAGAACTAAAAGCTACAGAAAAACTGACCAGCTATTGGTAGCATATGCTGCTGGTGCACAAGGAAAAGCAATTTCCAAACGGACAATTTCAAAATGGATAGGGAATTGCATTCGTTTCTGTTATTCCTTTCATGGAAAAACTGTGCCAGCTAACATTAGACCTCATTCCACCAGAGCCACAGCCACCTCCACAGCCTTCTTAAGAGGGGTGGCTACCAAGGACATTTTAGAAGTTGCTACATGGAGCTCCGTGCATACATTTTCCAAGCATTACAATTTACCTTTATATTCCAGATCCAGAGCAGGCTTTGCTACGGCAGTCCTGCAGGGCATTTTAGCTACACCATCCTTTACATAGATCCTCCAAGCCAGATTGGCTATGGTATTCTACCCATATGTGATGAGTGCAGATGCATCCTTGAAGGACATAGTACAGTTTTGTACCTACCATAAATGTAGATGTCCGATAGGTATGCATCTGCAGTCAGGTTTACCCTCCCTCCTTCCCCTCTTTGGTATTTATTGGGTACTTTTCCCTCTCATAGCTAGCTGGGGTTATCTATTATGGTGTATTTGTTTTATATATATATATATATATATATATATATCTGTGCATGTTTGAAATTTATTGCATTTCTCCAAATTTAGCCTTCCTTTGAGGGCACCTGGCATCTGGGGCAAGAAACACTGAGGAAGATGGCGTCGGCTGACGCTTTTATACCCCAGGTGCTCTGACGTCGGGGAAAGGGCGACATCAGCACCGGACCCAGACTTTGGAATCCGCCGACAAGGGCTGCCTGAGGCAGGACAACCCATATGTGATAACTGCAGATGCATACCTATCGGACATCTACATTTATGGTAGGTACAAAACTGTACTTTTTGTAAGGTTGAATGTTAGCTGTGCTTGCCTCAACTTTCTGTTTGTGAACATCCCAATTTCCTCTTGCAGTGGAACTGTAATGTTTTTCAACAGCTGTGTCAGATTCAGGCATACTACTACCAACAGTCTTTTCTTTTGAAAGAATCCTGTCCAGAGAAAGCCATTTTTTACTACTGTGGCTCAAGTTCAGGCCCTTTGCCACTGTGTAATCCTTCCCTTAAAGAAGCCACACTAAACTTTCCTAAACTTGTGGGCAATGTCTTGGTTTTGAACCCATTACCTTCTGCACATGATTGTCTCTATGCCTGGCTATGCATCGATGCATGTATGCAAGGTACTGTGTCATCAGAATTCTTGCCTATTAACACTGGTTGGAATATCATCTGGCATTGCCACTTTTCCCTTTTCCCATTCCAAATTAACCTTAGCGAGTGGTTCCTGAAAAGGTCTCTCTCATATGGTCCTAATTGGAGTGGGACTATCTGAACATGTACTGTTCCCTTTTAATCATCATAGGCTTAAAATAGTTATAATTGATGCAGCATCCCTCTTAACAATGGTGTCTTCAACCTCTGCCAGGATGGGGTACAGGCCATTGCAAATATCTGGAGCAGTTAGTTTCAAGTCAAGGCAGTCCACTGTTATCATGATGTTAGCTCTTAGCTTCTTCACGTTTTTCCCCACTCTGTTACTCTGAACATTAGGACAGTGCATGCCCCACATATTACATTGGTGTGTTTGCCTTTGGAACCTGCTGTGAAAGTTTAGCTTGCCTTCCATGAGCTTCGTTATGTCCATATGTATAGAGAGAAAGAGAGAGATAGACCCCACCCCTTTTGCTGTTTTGCCTGGTTAGTGACATAACGGTCCCATGTTTAACAATTTACTCAGCAGAGTTAAACACCTGATCCATTTACTAGATGTTCATCGTGCATACAGCTGCAGTAATCACATATGGGTTCTCTGCCGTCAGGCGGTCCCTCGGTCGGCCGAATTCCAAAGTCTAGGTCCGGTGTCGGTTGTTGTCGCTTTCTTTCCCGACTGTCGCTTTCTTTCCCGACGTCAGAGAGGCAGGGGTATATAAGACACAGCCGACGCCATTTTCTCCAGTCTTTTTTGCCGCGCGGTGCCCGAAGAAGAAGCAGTTCGCAAGTGCCGGTCGGCTAGCTCCTGAATTTACGAAAAATTGGAAACCGAAATCTTGATTAAAGCTAAGTACCCCGTTGGGGAAACTTTTCTTGCCTCAGACCGATGTCAGAAAAAGTTAACAATTGTATTTCTTGTGGGAAGCAAATACCGCATAAGGATTTCTATTCCCTTTGCATACCTTGTTTAGGCCAAGACCACGACGTCTCGGGCTGTCGCTTTTGCGCGACTTTCAATAAACGCACTATTAAGCGTCGGGTGGAGTTCGCCCAACACTTTTTTGGTACAGCCTTTGATTATAAAATGTCGTCGGAGACTCCGACTACCGTTTTGACCAAAAAATGCAAGGACAAGGACCGACACGCGAGGTCCGCGGTCCCCACCGACACCACGCTAAAACCGGCTACACGTGGTCCGGTTCTCAGCGAGACGCCTATGCAGTCCCTGACTACCGACGACACGTCTTTGGCGGTGTCTTCTGTAACCGAGACCGCAGGTTCCTCAGCCCAGACCCAGACTACAACCACTGAAGCCACTGTGAGCATTGAGCCTCCTAATGTGGACAGGTCCACTTCCATCCATGGTGTCTTTAGACCTTCTTCTTCCTTTTCCATTAAGGCCTTTACTAAGTCCAAATCATCAGCCAGGCATCCCAAGAGGCCTGTTGCACAGGACCCATCCCCAGGCCCCAGGCCTAAAAAGCAGATGCTTAAAATGGCTGAAGATTTAATTACTCTTATCAGGGGTTACCAACCCCCTCCAGACAAGAGACCCAGAGTGGAGGAGGATTCTCCCTCTTCTGATCAGGGCTCCATTTTTTCAGAACGTTCTGATGTAGAGGAACACTCTTACTCCCCATTTGAAGACTCGGACGCAGAGCAGTCCATTCCTTCAGTATCTCCTCCTGAGGATTTTTCTTTTGAGGAAACCTTGCACACCTTGAGGGAACACTTCCATTGGGAAGGCCAAGACTTTTCTGATTCCAAGAAAAGACTTAGGGAATTTCTTTTGTTACCTCAACACAGACCTCTGGCGATACCTCCTGTCTTGGATGTACTTGATGATGTTTACTCGGAGGCTTGCCTTAATCCGGATTCACTGCCTCCTGCCCCAGTCAAGCCTGATAGGTACTACAGGGTTCCTAACTCTCACCAATTTCTTTACAAAAGCCATAATGCTGACCCTGAAACCATTTCTCAAGGCCCCATGGGAATGAAGGCCTCTACTGCTAAGAATCCACTACCTTCAGAAAGAGATTCAAGATCCTTAGAAAGGTGGGGGAAAAAGGTATATACCTCGGCCACCCTAGCTATGAGGGCCTTAAATTGTCAGTTTCATATGCTTAAATATCAGCAGTTTCTGTTATCAAAATTAAGAAATAAAATGTCTCAACCTGAACAATCAGATTTGAAGGAGTTGCAGGATATATGATGCATAGTGCAGAGCAAGTGGGTAAACACACTTTACAATGTGGCTATGATGCCCTAGAGGCCTCAAGTAGAGCTGCTGTTACAGGATCAGTCATTCGTAGACATGCATGGCTTAGGGAACAAATCTTGCCTGATCATATGAAAGCTAAACAATTAGATGCTCCTTTACAAAAGGATGTGCTATTTGGTACTAATGCTGAGGAGATACTACGGAAAATGGAAGAAAAAGCCAAATCTATGCAAACAGTCAAAGCTTTTCTACAGGTTCAACCACCACGTTTTAGCAGAAATTGGCCTTCTAAAAACTGGTCCTTTCCAGCCACGGACAAGCCCCAAAGAGGTAGATACAGACGCACAAGGGGCAGAGGGCAATCACAAGGATCATATAGAGGCAGGCAATGGCAATCTCCAGCACCAAGAGGTGGTGAGGACAGTGCACAACAATACAGGAAACAAACCCAATGACTTCCTCCTTTCCATGCCAAGCAAATACCAGCTGGCAGCACCCTTGGAAGGAAAGCTGGCATTATTTACAAGAAATTGGCATATTGTCACAACAGACAAATGGATCCTGGACGTTATAAACAGAGGCTACAGATTTCATTTTCACACTCTCCAAAAAGAGAGGCATGCCAAACCTGCCACACAATCAAAGGGCAGAGGCACAACTACAAATTTCAAAGCTCATAGACATGAAAGCTATTCAAGAGGTACCTACTCACGAACAAGGTCAAGGTTTTTATTCCAGGCTATTTCTGGTACCAAGGAAAGGAACCGACTGGAGACCCATTTTGACTTATCCATCCTGAACACATTCTTACTCGTACCAAAATTCAAGATGCTCACATTACAGCAGCTTCTTCCCATGCTGGGCAAGGAGTTTTGGCTGGTAACATTGGACCTCAAGGAGGCATACCTGCATGTCCCAATCAGACAAAGCTGCAGAAGATACCTCAGATTTCTTGCAGGTTCAATACACTATCAATTCTCTGCATTGCCCTTTGGCTTATCTACTGCGTCCAGAGTATTCACGAAATGCCTGGCATCAGTAATTGCCTACTGCAGACTTCAAGGGATACAAATTTACCCTTATTTGGACGACTGCCTGATCCAAGCGGACAGCAAGCACATACTTCTGGAACATCTGGCTTATGCAACACGGTTACTGAATTCTCTGGGATACACAATTAACAAAGAGAAATTCAGGCTAACACCATCTCAGAAAATAACTTTCCTGGGTGCCAGCTTGGACACAAACACCCAGATGGCCTATCTTACACCAGAAAAACAGGGGCAACTAACTCAGTACTTCAAAACACTAGCAAATTGTACCAGGCTTACTGCAAGGAAAATCCTGCAGGCTCTGGGCTTCATGGCATCTTGCATTCTTTTAATCCCATGTGCAAAGTTGCATATGAGGAAACTTCAATGGTACCTAAAAAACCTATGGTCTCAACACAGCCACAGTTTGGAAACAATAATACCAATAATTCCATGTTTGCAAGAGGAATTTCTATGGCAGGCCCAAGCATGTCAAACAAACACAGGTCTTCCATTCTGCAAGCCTCAAGCAAATCAAGTCATCACAACAGACGCCTCAGACTACGCCTGAGGGGCGCACATGACAGACAGGTGCATTCAGGGCAAATGGTCCCAAAAGGAAAAGCACCTTCACATCAATCAAAAAGAAATGCTAGCAGTGATAAATGCAATTACAGCATTCAAGGACCTCCTGCATCCAGGACAGTTATTGATAAGAACAGACAACACCACAGTAATGTGGTACATAAACAAACAAGGAGGAGCACATTCATACCCCCTGTGCAGACTAGCCATGACACTTTGGAACTTGGCTCTGGAATGGCAAATCGAACTTCAAGCACAGTACTTGCCAGGCTTGGAAAACACGCTGGCAGACAATCTAAGCAGAAATATGACAAATCCACACGAATGTAAGTTGCATCCTCAAGTGTTTACAAAGATAATCCAAGCGTGGGGAGGCCAGACATAGATCTCTTTGCCTCCCACAGGAATCATCAATTGGAAAAGTTTTGTTCAAGGGCTTTTCATCCAAAGGCCTGGAGAGTGGACGCCCTTTCATTCAGTTGGACAGCATGGACAGTTTACACTTTCCCACATCTGCCTCTCCTGCCAAAGGTGCTCTTGAAAGCAAGAGCAGACAGAACGAAGATGATACTAATTGCTCCAGACTGGCCAAGACAACACTGGTACCCACTACTGAGGAGCCTAACACATACTCATCCCTGGCCCCTACCTCTAATGCCTCTTCTGCTGACTCAGCACAGCTACAAAACTCTTCACAGTCAGCTGAAAACACTCAATCTCGCTGCATGGAAAATTCCTTAACACCACAACAGACTCTACTCCCCAAAGAGGTGCAGGATGTCATTTTGGAGGCCAGAAGGCCATCTACTAGAAAGGCTTACGCCGCAAAATGGAAACGGTTTTGCTCTTGGAATGAGAAAAAAGGCCAGGACCCTAAAAAACTGAATTTGCCTCTGGTATTACAGTATCTAACTGAGCTGCTGAACACTGGACTTTCATTTTCCTCCATAAAAATCCATGCCTCAGCCATTTCTGCAGAATTCAACACGGATCCACCCTTATTCTCTCACCCACTCTTAAGAAAGTTCCTCAGAGGGGCTAAGAATATAAGACCACCAAGGAAGCAACCAATACCAGCCTGGGATCTTAATTACATTCTAGAAAAATTAACATTGCCTCCCTTTGAACCAGCTGCCTCATCAGATTTGCAATACTTGTCCTGGAAAACAGCTTTCCTTCTGGCCATTACCTCAGCTCGTAGAGTATCGGAACTACAAGCCCTCATGGCTGTGCAGCCCTTTCTCATCTTCCATCAGGATAGGGTTTCCTTCGAACCAACCCGTCATTTATGCCTAAAGTGGTATCCAGGGTAGCTTTAAATCAAGCCATACACTTACCTACCTTTTACCCCAATCCTCAAAGCAAAGGGGAAAGGCTCCTACACTCCTTAGACATCCATAGACAGCTATGTTATTATTTGGACAGAACAAAGCCTTTCAGGAAGTCAGAGCAACTCTTTGTGTCCTATGCTGTAGGAGCTCAAGGGAAGCCAGTTACCAAACAGACAATTTCAAAATGGATAGGCCACTGCATACGGTTTGGTTACTCCTATCATGGAAAATCTGTCCCTACAGGCATCAGATCCCACTCCACCAGGGCCACAGCTACCTCTACAGCCTTCCTCAGAGGAGTTCCTACCAAAGATATTTTGGAGGCAGCCACTTGGAGTTCTGTACATACCTTCACAAAACACTACCACCTGCCTTTATATTCCAAAACTAGAGCAGGCTTTGCCACTGCTGTGTTGCAGGGCATTCTGGCTCATCCCAGTTCCACCTAGTGCCTACCACCCTGTGCGTAGCTTTGGGATTCTACCCATATGTGATTACTGCAGCTGTATGCACGATGAACATAGTACAGTTTTGTACCTACCATAAATGTAGATGTTCGAGTGCTAATACAGCTGCAGTACAGGTTTCCCCTCCCTCCTTCCCCTCTTGGTAAAGGCCTAGGGCCTAACCCCTCTTCATACAACCTGATGGGGTTATCCTTCTATGGTATATTTGCTTGCAACTACTGATTTTTGATTATATTGTTTTTCATGTATATAAATATAATTTATGCATTGCCTTCCTTCTGGGGGCACCTGACATCTGGGGCAAGAAAGACTGAAGAAAATGGGGTCGGCTGTATCTTATATACCCCTGCCTCTCTGACGTCAGGAAAGAAAGCGACAACAACCGACTCCGGACCTAGACTTTGGAATTCGGCCGACCGAGGGACCGCCTGACGGCAGAGAACCCATATGTGATTACTGCAGCTGTATTAGCACTCGAACATCTACATTTATGGTAGGTACAAAACTGTACTTTGCTGATGTCCTCAGGCAAGGGACTGAATGCTTGCTTCCTTATCTTAACATCTCCCAAAATTCCAGCAGAAGTAACTTGACATCCACTCACCCACCTTTTGAAGTAATTGTTTTTTTCTGCATTTAACCAATAGCACTGTCCTTTGCCGTTCTCTTGCATTTTGATTTTGTTTCTGTAACCTTTAACCTCTTTGCCATACTTCTTTGTTTTGATTTTTTTTTTATAGCATTTAACCTCTTTTTGTCAAGAACTGAGGATTTTTGGATGAACAGTTATGTGCCACTGGAAAAGGTGCCAAGAATTCTAGATTTTAAAATTAAAAAGTAGGTTACTATCAATATGCAAACAATTTTAAAATAAAAAAAAATGTTTTCTATTCTTCATGGTGTCTGCAAGGTAATAGAGTAACCCCTACAAGCCAGATAATTACTCTTCAGCTTTCCAGTGAAATCAGTGGGAAATCTAACCTGGAAATGAGAGGCCATGCTAATAACATTGTCTCGCCTGCCCCCTGCAAACATAGCAGCAGTGGATGTATTGTCAACCCATGTCCTACTACTATGTCCTGTAAACATCTAATATCTGTTGCTCTTAACAGACCGTATTTGTGCTTTCCTAACAATCTCTAGTTATTTAAAGAGTGACGAACAGGAGCAGCAGACACTCCACTTTCCAAGGACAGTTTTCTATTGCAGATATTTTTGTCTTTTTTATCTGACAAGAAGCCAGATATTACAGTGGTCACAGCAAACACCACCCACAGTGTAGTGCACTCCTGCTTCTCTATTTTATTTACTTCTGCCATATTGGGGTTGGGGTGCCGTATGGCAGTAATTTAAAATACATTACAGTGGCTTTTTTTTTTAAACCCCACTTTTGGTAATCAGACATTGTAGGTGATCTCCAGAAGGGACTTCCTGTTTGGGAGAGTGGACCATTCTGTAGATGTAAGCAAGTGATAGGGTGATCAAAGTAAAGTGAGTGATCATTGTTGTGGCTTACTGGGGTGGGGACAGTGTAGAATAAATGAGAGCTATTAGTCGAAATGCATTACTCTGATCCCTTGTTCTTTTGCTTGTATAATAACCTAACATAATAGGGTTACACAACATGTATTTGACTTTTGAGGGGGGGTAGGGAGGCAAAAGTTTTTGTGAAAATACAGAGCAGTTGTGTGACTTGGCTTGCCTTGGGGCACTGTATGTCTGCAAACAACAAGTTGAAATTCCTTACTGAGGTCATTATGCCTTGCACTTTTTTCACCATCTCATATTAGAAGTATGTACAGGAAGTGTTTATCTGGTCTTGGAAAGCAGGTGGCAGCTACTTGGTTTGTGTAAAAGTGATATATGATACCGCTTGCTTGAGAGGGTTATGTATTTATGTCCCTTAGAGCAGTGGGTTGAAGTACATAAAACTGGTCATTGTTGCTTTCACTTTCCTTACAGTCTAATCTGACGTACACAATGAATTTTGTTATCTCTTCAGGGTAGTGGTAAGGAGGTATTTTGTACCTGAAGGTATGTGGTAGTTATATGATTATTGTTGAATAAAAATATTGTTCGTCTGAGGGGCATTGTATGGTTTACAGCAGCCAAGTTGAAGTACGTTAATGTGACCATTGTTTTTTCCCTTCTCAATAAGATGTCCGAAGTGTATAGAATGTGGCTGTCATTTTTCTGGAGGGCAGGTAAAACTAAGGGCAATTGTAGCATCACTTGTGAATGATTATTGATATGGTTTTGGGGGGACAGTATGTAAAAGAGAAAAGTAGGCATTGTATGGATGTATGTATGTATGTAATATCTTCACAGCCAGAAGTGGTACACCCTCAATGAAGGAGCATAGTCCACTGGGACAAAAGTTGTGTGTTTTGCATCCAAGTATTCTGTTAGAATTTCCTGATTTTTATTTATTTATTTATTTATTTATTTTATCGTGATTTGCCTTAGGGGAATTGGCATGTGGCTTTGTATGTACAGCCAACAAATTCATTGTTTCAAAGGGCATTTGTTGCAGTCTGGCACTGTATCTAGTTTCCACCCGGAGGCTGTTTGACAATCGCTTTAAGCCAGGGTAAAATTGCTGTTCAGAATATATGTGTATGTAGTCTTCATTGGACCAGAAGTAAAAAATTAATTTTATATCATCAGATAAGTCAACATTTGTGTTACTGCATATAGAGAGCTGTCTAAGCTCAATGTACTTAGAGGCATTATGATGGCATGCAAGTCAGGATTGAGGTGCAAATCCTTGGCGTTAGAATGGCATTCGTGATTGAGTTTTGTACCCAATAATTTTATTAGAATTCTGTAATATTTTTATAAACTGCCTTAGGGGACCTGATGTAGTATAGCCATTTAAGTACAGCTAACAAATCTAACATTCCAAAAGCCTTTGTTGTCACAGTGTGGTTCTGTACCCATTTCCTGCCTGAAGGGGCTGTGACCACTGCCTGCAAGGCTGGGAAAAACTCACATCCAGTATGTGTCCTGTGACCTGTCTAGTGTTACAGCAAATGTTAAAAGACAAGTCGGTATCATGGAAATCGTGGCCACGTTGTGCTGAAATAGTTTGAGATCGAATGACATTATTGAGAGTTTTGTTCCCAAGTACCTTAGCAGAATTCCATGAAATTTTTACTGTGAGCTGCCTTTGGGGAACTACCTTATGACTTCTTGCATACATTTAATAATTTAGCATTTCAGAGGACTTTTGATGTCACAGTCTGGTACTATATTTTGTTCTGACTGAGGGCTATTTGACCTCTACTGAAAATGCCTGGTGATACTAATGTCCAGAATGCATGTGTATATTAATTAAAAATTCTGAAGTTCACAAGGAATTTTTATTTTACTTGTACCTTACCTTCATTCAGCTAAACTGATCATGGAAATTCAGTGTTGAGCAGCACCAACTTTCTTTATAGTAGAGCAGAAGGCTTAAGTGCATATCATAACTGATCACCCTGTTTATTACTAGCATATAATTTCATAATGAAATCTGAAAGAAGGCTTGAGGTTATACAGGCATTAGATCCTTTGGATATTTATGTCTCTATTTCCCAAGTCTAAGATTTTACATTATACTTTGTTTCTATTGTTGGTTTTGTGCTCAACTTCTGCTTAGTATGCAGAGTACAGTAATGGCGTACAATACTTCTGTGCTTGGTTATCGTTATGTCAGAAGAAAATCCTCTGTATTTTCCAGAAAATAATATTTTTTTTCATTTTCAGCATAACATAGCTAACATGCCGAATGTTTGAGCAACTAATATGAGGGTTTAGATTCAGCGTGGTATTTCACTGAAACCTCTATGGGTAGAATAAGGCTCTTCGTTGATTTTGTATTAGTGTGTTCTGTTTTTATGTTCTGAAAATGAGCAGATTGTCGTATTACTTGCTGAAAGTGAGCTCTCAAATGGGATTCTTTAGATATTTTTTAAATGTCTGTATAGTCCGTTGAATGGGTCCCTATTGAAATTTTGGCACTTGAAATACCAAGTGCTGGCAAGCTCCCCACACACCTCAAACTTACAGATATACCAACTCCAAGATTGCCGTACATCGGAGAAAATGGAATATTCTGAGAAATGGCCATCTTCCAATGATTATAAATTACTGTATGAATTTTAGTTGTGTTAATCATTACAATGGTCATCTCACCAATAATTATTATTGAATGGAATGAAGTAAAGACCTTAATTATTACAGAAGACTCTACAGAATTTTTTCTTAGTTTTTACTATTACTTTATAAGTTTCCTGGGATATAATCAGTTTGATTTGCACAATGTTTGCCAGAGTTAGACTATAACAGTGCAAGGTTTCCTTGCTTTCTTAGTTCCAACCATTTTTTGGCACACCCCCAGGAGTTTTTCGAGCTCAGTTTATTTCAGAGCAAGCACAAAACAACAACGATTGTCGAGTGGACTTCTCATTTCATCTGCGCTGCAAGATGGGAATGATCTTGGCCTCCTGACTGCGCCAGGCAGAAGACCTGCTGAAAATAACACCGTGAAGAAGCCTTTTCTATTCTGCAGCTCAGAATAAAGAGGAGAATGGTAACCTTGTGCACAGATTCAAGTTACGGATAACACATGATGCTGATAGTCTGTCAGCAGAGTTGCATGATGGTATCACTAATGCAGATGCTATGTGCTTTGCATGCTCCATGCATGAGTGCAGTGTACATGTGACCTCCCAGTCTGGGAATAGGCAGGGGATGAGCTTGGTGGTACAGGTTGTGGGTGTTGAAGCATCGCATTATAACAGTGTTTCAGAGACAGTCATGCCAGATCTCCTCATTAGAAACATTATGCTGCAGTGTCCACTTTAGTGAGATAAAAAGCAAGGTCACTATATTTTCTGGAAACTGCAAAGCATCTTAAGAATAAGAATACTGTAGTTAACAGTTTGTACTGCTGTATTGTTATACTGACAACAGAGAAGACAACTGGTAATGGACCTCAGGACTTTAGGGTGTGTACACACACACACACACACACACACACACACACACACACACACACACACACACACACACACACACACACACACACACATGCATTGAAGCAACATGAACAGGTACTGAACACTGGAGTGTGTGGGTGGTATAGCACAAGGACATTACAGGTAATTGTTCTGCTGTTGGGGAGAGCTCTCACTGATAGGAAACAGAGCTTAAGAGCATGACAGGTGAATTCCCTTCTGTAGGGAAGGCTCACCGTGATGAGGAACAGAGCACAAGGGCTGAGCAGAATACAGTTCAGCTATGAAGGGAGGGCACACTGTACCATGTGCACAGACTGCGAGACATGCTACAGGAGAAATGAGACCTCATGTATGTAGGTATCACCACGTGCCCACTGCTACTGTCAGTGTGGTCATTATATAGGGGCAGAGGGAAAGTGCTGACAGATGGAGGTTTGCCAAGAAGTATTGTACATACAATGATTTACATGTGTAATGTACAGATGTATGTATTTTGTGGAATAAAGAGATTGGCAACAGATTGAAAGTTTGTGTGGCTCACCCCAACACTCATCTTCTTCACCTTATTGCTTGGATGGTAGACTTTTTTAATATATTCATCATATTCATCGCTGCTGCAGTAGCCTTGGCTATAAGTGTTGCTGCAAGAGATGCACTTGTTAGACCAAAAACATCTAAAACTTAATTTTGTCTTTTTTATGGGCAGCCTCATCATATGGAGCATTGCCATTTGATGGTGTCCCTGGATACCCACTTGTAGCCATTATCAGATCATGCATCTAACATGTAGCCTGTCATAAAAAATGGTATAGTGGAAAGGACATGGACAAATCCTTAGGTGTGTAATTGGGAACAATTTAGAGACCCTAAGGGCCAAATCTGAGGAGTGGAGAGAACAAGTACCAGAAAGCTTGAAGGATTTTGAGTTGCATGGAACTGGTTCAAGTCAAGTATGGGTTATTTTCTAATGAACTATAGTAGAAAAAAATTGTATCATATGAGATCAGATTTTTAAGAGCAAAAGAAAAGGTTGCTAAAAAGATAGCAGAATATGATCACATGCATTTCCGGGGCATAAACAAAACTTAGAGAGCTGGAGGAGAGACTGGATAAATAATTTAAACCAGTGCAGACCACTGATCCTCCCTGGCCTTTTTCAGACTTAGCCTAGGGGTACTGTGTGGTTAGGTGACTTTACTGAGAGTAGACAGAGGGAGGCTGAATAAATTCAAACTGTGTATCACAGGTAGCAGTTTGTTGAGAGCTCATAGCTTTAATCCTGCATAAAGTAGATGAAGCTAGTTACTAAACCCAAGATTTTAAGGTTGCATCAGTCAGTTAAAAATACTTGGCTCTTAGACTTGGCAGCAGAATGGAAAGGATGGCATATAAGATAGTTGATTCTTGTGGTGGGAAGAGTGCATGAAACGCCTCTAGATACATCTTACAACAGTCAAACCAGTTCAATATATCAGGATGAGATGTGGGATGTTACTCATAATCAGGATGTAGACGTTTATTTAGAAGCCTTACAGATAAAGGGGCTGAACCTTGACCAAGTTGCTTTTTTTATTGGCAGCAGCTATGGAGGAGGAAATGGGGTTAATAGCAAGAGAACAAAAACAAGGTGAGACCCCAGGGCCTGATAGTCTGCCTTTAGAAATATTTAAGTGGGAGATGGAGGATTTCATAAAGGACTTTACTGAATGAACAGACCATGTTATTTGTACATTGTAAAACCCACAAGCATATGGAGATGAGCCATTATTGCGGTTATTTCAAAATCTTGAAAAGACCCATCACAAGTAAACCTATTTACACCACATTTTAAACCATGATTATAAATGGCTCACATCACTATTGAGTAAAAAAGCAGCAAAGGTTCTCCAAACTGTCAAACATAATGACCAAACTGGTTTTGTCACAGTTCGAACAACCTTTGATAATTTGATTGAAATGTCTGTGTTAGTAGATGTATCCATCATAGCCTTATCATTGGTTGTGGCTGGTATTGATGCAGAAAAAGCATTTGACTAACTAAAGTAGTGAAAGACAACTACCACCAGCCAAAACCAGAACCTGGGTCCACTTAAAAAATTGCAAAGCACAAAAATATGCAAAAGGATCCAAGGACGACCAAAGGCTTCCAAAATAAATTTGTCTTTAATGTACAAAAAGTAAGAGCATAAGCGCTTTCGTAGCAAAACTACTTAATCAGATGCATATCACAACTAAAATGTTTTAACTCATTATATAAACTAATTAAAAAGATGACATGACTAGAAGCTTTACTCTCTTAAAGACATACTTCTTAAAAACATTCATGAGCAATATATTTGCATATTTATATATGAGAACTATACTAAATAATAAACACCTATACTAAATAATAGACACCTAAAATTCAATAAAGGCATACTGTGTATATATACATAAATATGTCAGAAAATGAAAATAATAAAAATGTATCTATTTTAAAAAAAAATAAATAATAATAATTCTAAATAAGTAAATGCCAGACTATCTTCTATTCAATGGTCTGGCTTTAAGTTTAGGTCTCAATGGTACCCTGTCATTCAGGCCATGTCCATAGTCCCCACGTAATCTAACTATCCATTTGGCTTCCAGCTGTTCAGTTTGATTTCTGATATCACCTTTCCTCATGTTTTCGAAAGAACATCCTATTACCATAAACTTAAAGGAATGAGAAACATCTGTGTCCAGAATGTGTTTAGACAAAGCACTGAGTGTATCACCTTTACTTATATGATAATAGTGTGTGTGTATATCACCTTTACTTGTATGGTAATAGTGTTCTTTTACCCTATCTCTCAGTGCTCGGTCAGTTTTACCAACATAGAATTTTGTACAAACTGAAGAGTGAGACAGATAGACCACATGCACACTACTGCAAGTCGCAGCAATATCAAAACTATATATTCTATTTTGATCAGGATGGTTAAATACTCCAGTACTATCAATATATTTACAGGCTTGACAATGCCCACATGCAGTGGTATATCCATGACCTGTATTAGATAACATCCTCTTGGGGGTACATAGGCGTCTCTTAAGGGACTTCATATTCTTATATGCCTTCGCAGCCCCTGACGACCGCTGTTTTAGAACCGCAGGCTGCCTCCGACTACCAAGTGGAGATGGCTGGGCCTCTGGATACTATACCTTTAGGCCCTACCGACACCATTCCTGAAGAGGGATCCAGTGCAGCTGATCAGCCCTCAGCTGCAGAAGGTGTCTTCAGACCGACTACACTAACTATAAAATCTTATGCTAAGTCTAAGACTCCTTTAAAAGTAAAGAAGCCAGTACAGCATTCTCCAGTACAGGCCCCCATGCCTAAGAAACAGATGCTCAAAATGGCCGAAGACTTAATTACCCTGATCAGGGGTTCCCATCCCCCTCCTAATAAAAGGCCTAGACAGGAGGAAGACTGTTTCATCTGACCAGGTTTCCATTTCCTCGAATTCCTCTGAAGAACAGGAATACTCTTTTCCCCCATATGAGGATTCTGATGCTGAAGAATCAATCGCTTCAGCCTCTCCCCCAGAGAACTACTCTTTTGGGGAAACCTTGCATACCATGAGGGAACATTTTCACTGGGAGGGCCAGGATTACTCAGAATCCAAGAAAAGGCTCAGAGAGTTCCTCTTATTGCCTCAGTACAGACCCCTTGCTATTCCACCAGTATTAGACATTGTGGATGATGTTTATTCAGAATCTAGTTTAAATCCTGATTCTTTACCTCCAGCCCCAGTCAAACCAGACAGATACTACAGAGTCCCTGACTCTCACAAATTTCTATACAAGAGTCCTGTTGCTGACCCAGAAACCATTTCCCAGGGTCCGAAAGGGGTTAAGGCCTCTACTGCTAAAAATCCAGTTCCCTCTGAAAGGGATTCTAGAGCATTAGACAGATGGGGAAAGAAAGTATATACCTCAGCTACTCTAGCTATGAGGGCCTTAAATTGCCAGTTTCACATGCTGAAATATCAGCAATATTTGATGTCTCAGTTGAAGCAAAAAATGCTTCCAAATTCAGAGCTTCCTGACTATAAGGAAATGCAGGATTTATTGCATGCAGTAGAACAAGTGGGCAAACATACTTTGCAATGTGGATTTGATTCATTAGAAGCCTCTTGTAGAGCAGCAGTAACAGGGTCTGTCATTCGTAGGCATGCTTGGTTAAAAGAACAAAGTTTACCTGATCATGTTAAAGCAAAGTTATTGAATGCACCTTTACAGCAGGATGTGTTATTTGGAGTCAAAGCAGAAGAGGTTTTAAAGAAAATGGAGGATAAGGCAAAATCTATGCAGACGGTCAAGGATTTCTTACAGGTGCAGCCCCCTCGTTTTAGCAGAAATTGGCCAACAAAAAATTGGTCCTTTCCAACTTCAGACAGACCTCAGAGGGGCAGATACAGACGCCCAAGGGGTAGAGGTCAGCCACAAGGCTCTTACAAGCGTAGTCAATGGGGTACCTCAACCCAGAAAGGAGGGGAAGACAGGCCGCAATCTTATAGGAAACAGTCCCGATGACTTCCCCCTCCGGCTGCCAAGCATCTCTCTCTCTCTTGGCAGCTCCCTTGGGAGGAAAACTAGCACTTTTTGCAAACAATTGGCACATCATCACCCAAGACAAATGGGTTCTAAATATTGTATCTCAAAGTTACAGGTTCCACTTTCACACTTTACCAAGGCTAAAAGGAATGCCAAACCTGCCACCAAATCAGTGGGCAGAGGCTCAAAAACAAGTTACAGCACTCATGGACATGAGAAGCTATTCAAGAGGTTCCAATACAGGAGCAAGGACAAGGATTTTACTCAAGACTCTTTCTGGTTCCCCGAAAGGACAAACCCTGGAGGCCCATTCTGGACCTTTCTACTCTAAATACTTAACTGGAAGTTCCCAAATTCAAAATGTTGACACTACAGCAACCTCTTCACATGCTGGGCAAGAAGGTTTGGCTAGTAATGTTGGACCTCAAGGAGGCATACCTGCATGTCCCTATCAGACAAAATTGCAGAAGATACCTCAGATTCTTAGCAGGTTCAACGCATTACCAATTCTCTGCACTGCCCTTTGGCTTATCTACTGCGCCCAGGGTCTTCACAAAATGCCTGGCACCAGTAATTGCTTTTTGCAGACAAAGAGGAATTCAAATATACCCATACTTGCACGACTGCCTTATTCAAGCAGAAAGCAAGGACATTCTTCTAAAGCATCTGGCGTTTGTAAAAAACCTACTAAGTTGCTTAGGGTACACAGTAAATGAAAAGAAGTCAAAACTAGTGCCCTCACAAGAGATAATATTCCTGGATGCCAGCTTAAATACAACGGCCCAGATGGCTTATCTCACGCCAGACAAACAAGGACAACTGACTCAATACTTTCAATTGATGGCAACAAAAACCCAACTCCCTGCAAGAAAAATTATGCAGGCCTTGGGGTTCATGGCATCTTGCATTCTACTAATTCCATATGCCAGACTGCGTATGAGGAAGTTACAATGGTATCTGAAAAGCGTATGGACTCAGCACAGCCACAGTTTGGAAGCAATAATGCCACTCATTCCCTGCCTTCAACAGGAGTTTCTGTGGTGGGCACAGGCATGTCACCACAACAAGGGACAGCCTTTCACCTTACCCACAGCCAGGCAGACAATAACAACGGATGCATCGGATTACGCCTGGGGAGCACACATGGCAGGGCAATGTATTCAGGGCAAGTGGACCACAGACCAAATGCATCTCCACATCAATCAAAAAGAGATGCTAGCTGTACAAAATGCCCTAACAGCTTTCAAGGACCTTTTACATCCAGGACAATTGCTACTAAAGACGGACAACACCACAGTGATGTGGTACATAAACAAACAAGGGGGTACACATTCCTACCCCCTATGCAGGCAAGCAATGACTTTGTGGAATACAGCACTGGCCTATCCAGTTCAACTGCAAGCACAATTCCTGCCAGGAAAGTAAAATACACTGGCAGACGATCTAAGCAGAAATATCATGGATCCTCACGAGTGGAAACTAAATCCACAAGTATTCACAATGATAACTCAAAAATGGGGGAGCCCAGGCATAGATCTTTTTTCCTCCCCCCTAAACTACCAACTACAGAAATTTTGCACAAGGACATACCACACACTAGTGTGGAAAGTGGACGCCTTATCATTCAGTTGAAAAACAATAAAAGTTTATGCCTTCCCTCCACTGCCTCTTCTGGCAAAGGTACTCCTGAAAGCCAGACTAGAGAGGCCACAAATGATCCTTATTGCTCTGGACTGGCCATGACAGCACTGGTATCCAATATTAAGGAAAATGGCAAGGGCCACCATGGATTTTACCTCAAATTCCTCATCTTCTGAATCCGCAAAACAATCAGATCCTGCACAGCCAACTCAAAACCTTAAATCTGGCTGCATGGCAAATTACTTAAACAACCAGTCAACACTCCTTTCTAAAGCTGTTATGGATGTCATTTTGGAGGCCAGGAAACCCAGCACCAGGAAAACTTACTCAGAAAAATGGAAAAGATTCTGCAAGGCCTAAACCCTCTTGTCCCAAATATTCCTCAGATACTACAATACTTAACTGAGATGCTGGACAAAGGCCTTTCCTTTTCATCTATTAAGATCCACGCTTCAGCTATTTCAGCTCATTACAACACGGATCCTCCTATTTTTTCACATCCATTACTAAGACAATACCTCAGAGGGGCTAAGAAGAGCACCAACACCAACTTGGGACCTCAATTTTGTTTTGGAAAAACTTACTCTACCACCTTTTGAACCAGCTTTTTCAGCAGAATTAAAATTTTTGTCATGGAAAACTGCTCTGCTGCTAGCAATAACTTCAGCACGGAGAGTCTCAGAGTTACAGGCACTAATGGCAGTGGAACCTTTCATAATTTTTCATCAAGACAGAGTTTCCTTACGAACTAACCCTACCTTTATGCCAAAGGTGGTATCTAGTGTGGCTCTTAACCAAACCATTCATTTGCCCACCTTTTATCCAAACCCCCAGAATAAAGGGGAGAGGCTTCTACATTCTTTGGATATTCACAGACAGTTACGTTTCTACTTGGATAAAACAAAAGCTTTCAGAAAATCTGACCAACTGTTTGTATCCTATGCTGCAGAATCACAAGGAAAGGCTGTTTCAAAACAGACCATTTCAAAATGGATAGGACACTGTATCCGTTTCTGCTACACACATCATGGGAAAACTGTGCCTGGTAACATTAGGCCACATTCCACCAGGGCTACAGCCACCTCAGCAGCCTTTCTTAGAGGAGTACCAACCAAAGATATTTTGGAGGCTGCAACTTGGAGTTCTGTGCACACCTTTACCAAACATTACCACTTACCTCTATACTCAAAAGCCAGAGCTGGCTTTGCCACTGCAGTTCTGCAGGGCCTCATAGCCACTCCAAACCCTGTTTAGAACCAGCCACCCAGCCTCAGCTTTGGGATTCAACCCAAGTGTAATGACTGCAGCAGTGTAACACGATGAACATAGTACAGTTTTGTACCTACCATAAATGTAGATGTTAGAGTGTATACACTGCTGCAGTCCAGGTTACCCTCCCTCCATCACCTCTTTCTTAGATGGGACTTATCTATACCTCTCTTTCTATACAACCTATATGGTGTATTTGCTTATAGCTGAAGCTATTGTTTTTTATTTATTATGTGTGTTTATGTAGCATTATGTATTGCCTTCCTATTTGGGGGCACCTGACATCTGGGGCAAGAAAAACTGAAGAAAATGGCGTTGGCTGCCTCTTTTATACCCCTGTCGCACTGACGTCAGGGAAGAAGCGACCGCAACCGATGCCGGACCTAGACTTTGGAACTCAGGCTCACTGCGGGACCGCCTGACGGCAGATAACCCAAGTGTAATGACTGCAGCAGTGTATACACTTGAACATCTACATTTATGGTAGGTACAAAACTGTACTTTTTGTACTCCTCTGTTCAGGGACTGCCAGTAGCATCCCCTCCTTATACTCTTCCTACACTACAAAAAAAAGCAGGCGACCAGTTTCTGAGCCAGGAAGTTACTAACAATTACCTCCAACTCAAAGAGGAACAGGAGCACTAGAGTTTGAACTGTACACAGTCATAGCAGGGCTAATAAAGTTTCATTATATAATAAAAACTGATTTGAGCCAATTTGGAAATTTTGTACTAGATATGGTAGATGGCCTGCATGGGTTTTATTTAAGGTTTTATAAGATGAAGATACATATGAAAATTGATTCAGGGAAGGTAACTCCCCTTATGATCTCTGTTAAATAAACCATGAAGGTAGCTAAAGTGATGATGATGGATGAAACCTATGGACATGAATAACCATCAAGGATCATAGCCATGGAAGAGAATAGGAAACTGCAGAATTGGTCAAACATGGTATAGTGGGTGGAGTTGCTAGATGCAGGAAATCTTTTAACATGTGAACAATTTAGGGTAAATATGTAGGAAAAGTGTTCCCCAAAGGTCTGCATAGCCACTTACTAGTGATCTTTAAAAAGCTTGAAATGTATAGTGTGGAAAAGGGTGATGGGTCACTACGGATTATGTAGCTAATAGAAGCAAGAGCATTAGTAGAAAAAGATTTAGTCAAGTATTGAAGATCCTAGCAGGTTTTTGTTTCCTAGAACTGATATGTTTAGAAATGTGTGGGAAAAGAGTCTTGGCATTCAGAGATTACAAAGGAAAATGGGGCCAAACTAGTTTTAATTTCAGGATATGCTACTTGGTCCAGAAAGTTGATTTGTCCATGCACTACTTGTTTAAATATTTCTTTACACCCAGGCAGCTATTAAGAATTTTATTATCTGTCTCCCTTTGAGTTTGGAGATGCGAGACTGATTAGCTGAAAGACTGGGTGTAGATATTCTGGGATTGTGAGTCTCAACACTTTCAAAAGGGGACTTATAAGTTATGGGATAGGATTTTGCTGAATGACATTAAAGTATCTATGCAGTTTATTTACTTAGTCATGGTAGCACTGGTCCACTACGTAAATCAGGTGTTGCTTTATTTTCCGTCTTGATGTTGGCAGCTAAAAGCAGCAACATAAATATAAAACCCATGAAAGAAAATATAGTGATGTAATGAATTAAATACATGACTTGGTGCAATATGTGAATGATCTAGAACTGAAACAAAAGACAATTCACATGGATGGCTTGCTGTCTTGAAAATGAATAATTAAACATTTTGATGGAGAATAGAAATTTGTTTTCGTAAGAAATTCTGTAAGCACTTGTTATAGATCTGATAACATTGCAGATTAAACTTTAAATGAAGGGTTCTATACTGTTTAAGTATGCGAACACTGCAGTATGGGTTACATGAATGGAGTTATCTGGAAAGACTAATATTTTGTTAAGTTGCATTTTTAAACATATGGCTGGTTTATTATTATTGTATCTGTTGATTGAGTGTTGTTTAATAAAGTTCAGTGTCTTAATGTATGGGTCCTACTGTAGTGTCATTTTGCATTCTGCCACACAACGAGTAGATGAAGAAAGGACATCCTAGATGACCTCACCCTTTAATACACTTACGATCACTCCTTTCTCCAGGGTTTTGAGATGTACCTCCTTACTGGACCAAAACTGCCCTTTTACCCGATGCTCTTCGTGTTTCACTGTTGCAGTCATCACGTTTGGGTTATCTGCTTGCAGTAGCCCTCAGTCGGCCTGATTATCAAAGTCTTGGGTCCTGCGTCGGTTGCTGTCTCCTCTTCCATGACGTCAGGTAGTCAGGGGTATAAAGTATGCAGCCAATGCCATTACATTAGTCTTTCTTGCCGTGCAGTGCAAGAAGCAGAAGCAGTTTGCAAGTACCTGTCGGCTGACTCCTGAAATTTTCGTTTTTGAGTTTCAGAACCGAAGTCTTCAACTAAAGCTAAGTACCCCATTGGGGAAACTTTTTCTTGCTCTAAACTGATGTCAGTAAAAGTCAATAATTGTGTTTCTTGTGGAAAGCAAATACCTCATAAAGATTTTCATTCGTACTGTATTCCTTGCCTAGGCCCTGACCACGACGTACCTCGCTGTCTGTTTTGTGCCTTATTTAAACAAACTATTCGTCGTCTGTATATTTACGCTTCTAAATATTTTGGCACTCGGTTCAGTTATCCGGCTATGTCTTTGGTAAGCCACCCGACTACTGACATTCTGAAAAAACGCAAAGATAAAGACAGATACAGGCCGCCTAGGCCCAAAGCTGCCGACGATGCTTCTCCTAAGCTAGTCGCCAGTTCGGCCAGTTCTCAGTGAGGCACTTTCGCAGCCCCTGATACCCGCTACTTCAGATTCGCAGGCCTCTATTGAGACCCATTCGGAGTCTGGTATGCCGCGAGATGCTTCAGCTGTGGAACTTGCAGATATCTCTACCTTGGATGGGTCCGGAGACGCTGTGCAGGCACTGGCTTCTGAGAGTATTTTTCAGGCCTACTGACTTGCATATTAAACCGGCGCCATCTTCTTCTTCTTCAAGGTCTAAAACTCGATCAATGCCTAGAAAACAGATGCCCAGACCGCATGGTCAGGCCTCTATGCCTAAAAAACAAATGATTCCCCCTCTAAGAGACGTAGGACTGAATTTGCTTATACTTCTGATCAGGATTCTGAAATATCTGTTTCCTCTGATGACCAGGATTTACCTTAATCTACCTGTGAGGATTCTGATGCAGAGTACTCTATTCCCTCTGCTTCCCCTCCAGAGGATTTCTATTTTGGTGAAACCTTGCATACTCTTAGGGAGCATTTCTGCTGGGAAAGCCAGGATTACTCTGATTATAAAAAGAGGCTTAGGGATTTCTTACTCCTGCCCCAGCACAGGGCTTTAGCTATCCCCCCTGTACTGGACATTGTTGATGATGCCTTTTCGGAGTCTAGCTTGGCCCCTGACTCTTTACCTCCTGCTTCCAGAAAACCTGATAGATATTACAGGGTTCCTGACTCTCACAAGTTCCATTTTAAAAATCCTACCGCGGATCCTGAGACCATTTCACAGGGACCCAAGGGCATTAAGGCTACTACTGCCAAAAATCCTACCCCCTCTGATAGAGATTCCAGGGCGCTGGATAGATGGGGTAAGAAGGTGTACACTTCTGCAACCTTGGCCATTAGGGCCTTAAACTGCCAGTTTCATATGTTAAAGTAGCAGCATATTATTAGATTGCTTAAAAAGGAAAATTATGTTGATTCCGGACTGTGCTGAAAATAAGGATTTACAGGATTTAATGCATTCTGCTGAACAAGTTGGAAAACATATTTTGCAATGTGGTTTTGATTCATTAGAGGCATCTTTCAGGGTTGCTGTCACTGGGTCTGTACTTAGAAGGCATGCTTGGCTTAAGGAGCAATCTTTGCCAGATCATGTTAAAGTTAAATTGCTGGATGCTCCCTTAAATCAGGACCACCTGTTTGGCAACAAAGCAGAAGAAGTACTTAAAAAAAATGGAGGAAAAAGCTAAATCTATACAAACTGTTAAAGATTTCCTACAAGTACAGCCTCCAAGATTTAGTAGGCATTGGCCCTCTAAGAATTGGTCCTTTCCTGCCTCTTCCAGACCTTCTCGGTCCAAACCCAGAACCAGTAGAACACCCAGGCTTCATTCCCAAGGTACACAAAGGACTAAGCAGTGGGGGACTCACACTTCCAAATCAGGAAGTAGTAAGACTCCCCCCAATGGTAAACTTTCTCAATGACTTAACTTTAAAACTTCCTAGCCCTTCTCAACTGACTGCTCCTTTAGGGGTAAAGATTGCTCTGCAGACAAAAAACTGGGAACTCATTACCCAGGACAAATGTGTTTTAAATATAGTTTCCCAAGGATACAGATTTCATTTCCACATGTTACCAACCCCAAACGGTTGGCCAGATCTACCCCTTAATCAGTGGGCAGAGGCTCAAAAGCAAGTACTCTGTCTCTTAAGCATAAGGGCTATTCAGACTGTACCAGGAGAGGAAAAGGGACACAATTAACAATCTGCATTCAAACTGGAACCTTAGTTTGAGAGACAGCCTTACAGAACTATTTGCAAATATATAGAGCTGAGTATATTTTTCTGTATTATTCTGTATTATAGAGCTAAATTGTTTGCTTAGATTGCTGTTGTCTTACTGCTCTGCAAATATATAGAGAACAGTATATATTTTTGGCTTTACAATTTGCACATTCCTCACATCTTTGTTGAAACTGTTTTTCCCCACCACCCCCCTCATTTCCTGCCTTGTCTTCAGCTGATATAATTGAGCTAGTGTTGTGTGTCCTGTTAATTAACAATCTGCATTCAAACTGGAACCTTAGTTTGAGAGACAGCCTTACAGACCTATCTGCAAATATATACAGCTGAGTATATTTTTCTGTATTATTCTGTATTATAGAGCTAAATTGTTTGCTTAGATTGCTGTTGTCTTACTGCTCTGCAAATATATAGAGAACAGTATATATTTTTGGCTTTACAATTTGCACATTCCTCACATCTTTGTTGAAACTGTTTTTCCCCACCACCCCCCTCATTTCCTGCCTTGTCTTCAGCTGATATAATTGAGCTAGTGTTGTGTGTCCTGTTAATTAACAATCTGCATTCAAACTGGAACCTTAGTTTGAGAGACAGCCTTACAGACCTATCTGCAAATATATACAGCTGAGTATATTTTTCTGTATTATTCTGTATTATAGAGCTAAATTGTTTGCTTAGATATCTGTTGTCTTACTGCTCTGCAAATATATAGAGAACAGTATATATTTTTTGGCTTTATAATTTGCACATTCCTCACATCTGTGTTGAAACTGTTTTTTCCCCACCCCTCCCTGTTCTTGGTTGTAGTTTAAATTTGGTGGCTTTTGCAGTGCCCGCCCCACTGTAGATTTGATCTAAGACACTCCCCCAGGCCCATCTCTTTACCGCATTCTACCTAATAAACCCTTTCTGCACTTGCTTTTAGTCCTTTTTAATTTAATTACATTTTTTCAAACTGTGTGTGGACTAATATTGCTACATATTCAAGTGTGCCAGCTTGCACTGCATGAATTGTATTTACTACTGCTTTTGCTACTTTTCTGAAAAAAAAAAACAAAAAAAAATTCATCTGCTTTTACTGTACTTGTATTTCTTCCTACTTTATTTTGCTTTTGCGTCATCTTAAAAGTACTCAATTGTATTTATTACTGCTTGGTGTAACTCATTCTAAGCCTTTTAGTTTAAACACTTGGGCTTCAGACCAGTTGTTTTACATTGAGAGGGTTTGTGGTCTGCACTGTAGTGGCAGAACAGGTAGCTTACATCCTTCTAAGTTGGGAACTGCTGATTGAGGGCTCAGTGTCTGTTATTCTAAAAGTGTATTAATTCTGGTTTAAGCACTTGGGCTTTCAGGCCAGTTATTTTACATTAAGAGGGTTCGTGGTCTGCACTCTTGTGGGAGGAGAGGCTGGACTCTGCCCTTCTGAGCTGGGAATTTCTGGTTAAAGGCTTATAGTGCAGGCATATCTGAACTGCTTCTTCTGAAATTGGTACACCTTGTTTGCTGTAGCATAGACTAGATCCAGGCCTGATGAATATAGCTTTGTTTGTATAACTTGAGCACTAATCCAGGCATTCTTTAAAGTATTCAATTGTATTTATTACTGCTTGGTAGTAACTTGATTAAAGTGTAGCTATCATTCTAAGTCTTTTGGATTAAGCACTTGGGCTTCAGACCAGTTGTTTTACATTAGGAAGGTTTGTGACATGCACTGTAGTGGCAGGACAGGTAGCTTTCATCCTTCTAAGTTGGGAACTGCTGATTGAGAGCTCAGTGTCTGTTGTTCTTAAAGTGTATTAGTTCTGGTTTAAGCACTTGGGCTTCAGGCCAGTTATTTTACATTAAGAAGGTTTGTGGTCTGCACTCTTGTGGGAGGAGAGGCTGGACTCTGCCCTTCTGAGCTGGGAATTTCTGGTTAAAGATTTATAGTGCCTGCATATTTGAACTGTTTCTTACTGAAATTGGTACACCTTGTTTGCTGTAGCATAGACTAGCTCCAGGCCTGCTGAATCTAGCTTTGTTTGTATGCTTGTTGTTTGTTTGCTTGTTATTTCCCTGAAACACTAATTCCACCTAAAACGCAGCTTCTCAACACTTCTGCGGATCCCTAGTGATATCTGCATTGCTTACTGTACTTATTTCCTTGTTTCACTTGTAAGAAAGTTACTGTTTGTCGTTTTTGCATTTAAGTTACCTGTAACACATTGCACTTAAGTTACCTGGCACTTGCTCACTAAAGCAATTATATAAGTCAGCACTAAAAATTAAAAGCACTACACCCTCACTCCCCATTGGCCCTTGTTTTCAATTATAAAGGAATTCCCAGTATTATTCTAGCATGTCCAAAGGTCAGTTGTCAATCTCCTCTCCGGTCCAGCTGGTGAATCTGGGAATCTTGAGGCAATGTTACAACTGCCTCATGTACACAGACAACCCTCTCCTCCTCCCAACAAAGTCCAACACATGTGAGAGATGCAACCATATAGCCAAACTGGAGGCTAAGTTCTCTCAACTCAGTATTGGCATAACCAGTCAGGAGGAGAAGGAAACCACACTCACTACAATTCCAGTCTCACATAGACCTACCACGACAGCAAACCAAACACATAATCACACAAAAACATACTTGGAGGCTTTAAATAAATATCTGCCTAAGCAGCAGAGATCTCCAAAGCAGACACCCAAGCAACCGCTACCCCAAAACAAAACACGTGCAACACATATCTCACAAAGCCAGTGTGTCGAACAGTCACAGCCCTTAAGGCTAAACAACACACCTGATACACTTGTAATAGGTGACTCTATCATCAGGCACAGTGACGTCCCGCTCACCAGGCTGAACAAGGAGAAGGTCACGGTGAGCAGCCTGTCGGGCGCTAGGATCCACCACATAACACAAGCACTCAGGTCACTCCAAGGCAAGTACAAATATGACTCAGTCATTGTCCATGCTGCTGTGAATGACCTGAGACATACCTCCCTGGACTACATGAAAAGAGAAATAGAGGAGCTCTCTGAGCATGTAGCCCAGGCCGGTATGACCCTGACCTTGAGTAGCATCTTACCCTCACCAAGAATGATGCCACAATATGAAGACAAGATGATCAATTTCAACAATTGGCGTAAGTATTGGTGTCATTCAAAGGGGATCCAATGCCTGTCATGATATGCTCAACAAGCCACGATGCTTCACTAGGGATGGCTTGCACCTGTCAGCCCTGGGCTTTCGGATATTGGCAAAGGCTCTTGCTACCCCCATAGTGCCTTTTTTAGGCAAGGCTCAAAAGACAAACCCACCTCCATAGGTATCACAAGGGATAAGAAACTAAGAGTAATGCTACTCAACGCCAGAAGTCTAAACCTCAAGATGCATGCACTCGAAACTCTCCTTAGCATGGAGAACATCGATATCTGTGCAGTAACAGAAACCTGGTTCAGGGCTCCCGAGAGCACGCCAGCACTACCAGGTTATACGTCATACCATGCTTTTCGGCCCCAAAACTTGGACCGAACCACAAAAGGAGGTGGAGTATCGATATTCATCAAAGATACCCACACCTCCAGGTTGGTGGCAAAGCACGAAGCATTAGAGACTATCCATGTGCAAGTAACAGTGGGTAAAACTGCCTTCCAGTTTATAGCCTGCTACAGACCACCCTCCCAAACCCAGGAACCCCACTCTGCCTTCCTGAGAACACTGGAAAATATGAAGGTCTCTCCAAACACCATTATATTGGGCGACTTCAACTACCCAAACATAGACTGGGAGCATTACTCTAGCTCCAACACCCTAGCCCAAAGGTTCCTAGAATTCATAAACTCAAATGCTATGGAACAACTTGTTACCACTCCCACAAGAGGGGAAAACATACTGGACCTGATCATCACCAACATGGGGTCTATGCTCCAGACCAGAAGTGTATCCCTCACTGGTAAGATCAGACCATAAACTGATCTCAATGGATATTCACATCCCGACTCCACCCCCTGCCCAAAAAACCACACTGAAAAACTTGCCTAAAGCAAATTTCACACTCCTCAAAACCGAGGTGGAATCCTTCAAAGCCCCCGGGCCTGTGGAAAATACGGCCCAGACCTCAGAATCCTTTATAAATGCATTCTATGAACACCTTCAGGAATGCATGGATCATGCAATCCCAAATAAAACCAAGACCCAATCCTCCAAAGGCAGACGTCCTGTCTGGAGGACCCCAGCCATAAACAAACTATACAATAGAAGGAGGAAGCTACTACATGATAGAGCAAAATCCCAAAAAGGGAAGGCATCTCTGATCAGTAATAGCAAAAAACTAAGGGCACTCATAAAATCGTCTAAGGCCAGCTTCGAGAGAAAAATTGCACAGGACTCAAAGGATAATCACAAGGCTTTCTTTAGTTATGTTAGGAACCTGGGTGGGAATTCCCAGATATGCTCAGAATTAGTCCAAAATGACAAAAAATACACCGAACCCACAGACATTGCCAACATCCTAGCTGACAGGTTCAGCAAACTTCTCCCCTCCCCACTAAAAGGGCAAATATCTATCCCAGCAGAGTGCTGCCCCCCTGACATCTCAGATGCTCAGGTAAGAGCCGCCCTCTCCAAAGCAAAAAACACAGCATCAATGGGACCAGACGGTGTCCCGGGCTGCGTCCTACATGAACTCCAAGAAGAGCTAAACCCAAACATAAAACTACTGTTCAATCTCAGCCTTACTACAGGATATGTACCCAAAGAGTGGCGTACAACAACAGTGGTCCCTCTCCACAAAGGTGGTGTCTCAACAGACCCTGGAAACTATCGCCCCATAAGCCTGACTAGCTTGGTCTGCAAAGCTATGGAAAGGATCATCATGGACCTCATAAATAAAGATATTGGGGACCTACAGACACTGGATCCTACCCAGTTCGGCTTTAAGGGCAGATCCTACCTCTTAAACCTGGTCGACTTCACAGTCACCAAGGCCATTGACGAAGGGAAGGTGGTCCACACAGCCTACCTGGACCTCGCAAAAGCCTTCGATACAATACCCCACTCGGGCATTATAGATAAGCTCACCAGCTTAAATATAAACCCCTATGTCACTAGATGGGATGCAAACTGGCTCAAGGACAGAACCCACATGGTTAGAATTGCTGGAGCCATGTCAGACTCCAAACTAGTTACAAGTGGCGTCCCACAAGGCTCAGTCCTGGGACCTCTTGTTCGGTATATATTTCTCGGAGGTACAGGACAACACGGAAGGACTGTGGCTGACCAAGTTCGCAAATGACTGCAAACTGGGCGCCATAATCGACTCTCCCGCCGACACAAGCATCCTCCAAAAGGGCCTCATAGAAACAGACAACTGGTGCCAGAGCCATGGCCTCAAGCTAAACGCCAAAAAGTGTATAGTCATCCCCTTTGGCAAAAACAAAGTGCCCACAAATTACCGCATAGGTGGTAATCCATTAAGTACAGAAGAAGTAATTAGGGACCTGGGGACCCAAGTTGATAGCAATCTCTCATTTGACAACCACGTGGCCAAAGTGGTTAGAAAAACATTTTATATAGCCCACCTAATCATGAAGGGATTCACATCTAGATTAGGGGAGGTCATCGTGCCTCTTTACCCATCCCTCATCAGGCCCATAATCGAGTACAATGCCCCTTTTGGGATGTCCCTTACCAAACATTAAGTACAGAAGAAGTAATTAGGGACCTGGGGACCCAAGTTGATAGCAATCTCTCATTTGACAACCACGTGGCCAAAGTGGTTAGAAAAACATTTTATATAGCCCACCTAATCATGAAAGGATTCACATCTAGATTAGGGGAGGTCATCGTGCCTCTTTACCCATCCCTCATCAGGCCCATAATCGAGTACAATGCCCCTTTTGGGATGTCCCTTACCAAACACCTGCAGCAACTGGAAAGACCCCAAAAGTACCTCACCAAGAGGATCAAAGGGCTCAAACAGATGCCATATGCTGCCCGGTTAAAGAAACTCCAGCTCTACTCAGTGGCATACCGCCTGCTCAGAGGCGACCTGTGCCTGACGTTTAAAGTCAACCCGGAATTAAGGGACATGCTGCACTTCAAAAAATCCAAATCCCATCGAGCTACACGCTCGAGAGACTTGAACCTCAGCACTGAAATAAATGGGACATGCTGGAGGGACGGATTCATAACCCAGGGGCTCCCTTCACTCTGGAATAAAATCCCAGTCCAGGTTAGGCAGAGTCCCTCATTGACTCTCTTCAAGAGGAATCTTGATGAGTGGATGGGAGATCGTAGGTTTACCCCGGGTATCACTTCTGTGTCACTGTTAAGAGGCACAGTATACTAACCTCGAAAAAGGGCATAGCAAAATTAATTTAAAATGGGTGGCGAAAGCCAAACATACTCTGGCTAGGCTTATAAATGCCCTAGGGCAGATAGCCTAGTATGAACCTATGAACCTAAGGTTTCTACTCAAGACTTTTTCTGGTACCCAGAAAAGACAACTCATGGCGTCCTATCCTGGACCTTTCTATCCTAAACACCTTTTTGGTGATCCCAAAATTCAAGATGCTAACTCTTCCCCAGTTGCTTCCTATGCTAGGCAAGGATGCCTGTTTGGCAACACTGGATTTAAGGGAAATCTACCTGCACATCCCAATCAGGGAATCTCGCAGAAGATACCTACGCTTCAAAGCAGGCCACATGCACTATCAATTCTCTGCACTGCCCTTTGGCTTATCTATTGCACCCAGGGTATTCACAAAGTGCCTAGCTCCAGTCATTGCATTTTGCAGGCAAAGAAGTATTCAAATATACCCATACCTGGACGATTGTCTAATTCAGGCAGAAAGCCAGGACATACTTTTGAATCATCTGGCATTTGTACAAAAGGTGCTAACTTGTCTGGGGTATACCATAAACGAAAAGAAATCACATCTTGTACCCTGTCAACAAATTATATTCTTGGGAGCAAGCTTGAACACAACTTCCCAGATGGCTTTCCTCACGCCAGACAAACAAATTAATTTGACAGCTAACTTCAAACTAATGGCCACAAAAAGCCTGCTATCTGCAAGGCAAATACTGCAAGCCTTGGGGTTCATGGCCTCCTGCATTCTCCTAATTCCATATGCAAGACTGCATATGAAGAAACTACAGTGGTATCTAAAAAGCCTATGGTGTCAACATTCTCAGGATCTAGAAGCAATGATTCCTATCATACCTTGCCTACAGTTAGAGTTCCTTTGGTGGGCAGAGGCCTGACACCAAACAAGACTACCATTCACTCTACCCCCTGCCACCCAGACCCTAACAACAGATGCATCAGACTATGCTCACCTGGCAGGGAATTGCTTTCAGGGCAAATGGAACCCAAGTCAAACGCACCTGCATATCAATCAAAAAGAAATGTTAGCTGTACAGAATGCTTATAAAACAGAGCATGACCACCACAGGAAAAATAATAGAATCCAGTATTTATTAAAACAAGCGCTTTCACGTGCGACCACTGCACGCTTCTTCAGGTCTCAATACATATTACTAAACCAAGTACTTTATATATCCTGTTCAGGTGCATCCAATTAACCATCAATTAAAAAATCAAACAATTAAATAGTCAGGCCTCAAATATTTAAAAAGAAACTCTAATATATTGCTTTATAGTAAATAGAAGATGCCTTCAAAGCGCTGGTTTCATAATATAAAGTATTTAAATATACCAGCAAAATTCATGACATCAAATACATAAAATGTTATGCAATATAAATTAAATCACAAGTACAGAATGCTCTGACAGCCTTCAAGGACCACATTCTTCCAGGACAATTAATGGTAAAGATGGACAACACCACTGTTATGTGGTACATAAACATGCAGGGGGATACCCATTCATACCCCCTCTGCAAACTC